>NC_134483.1:389755189-389777689 GCF_040206685.1 Ascaphus truei | reverse complement strand
TGAGGTATTGAGGTATTCAATGTTATTTAGAATGGTGCTGTATAACGTTAAGTTGTGTTGTATTAAGCCCTGTATTTTCCATTACTCTATCTCCTTGATTCTAAGACGCCATCAATTCTAAGACGCACCCATAATTTAATAAAACAAAATTGGGGAAAAAAAACCAGTATATTAAATGTGCCGAATTGTTTTGTTTTTTTAACTAGCAGACAAAACCATACATTTATCTACATTAGAGAGAGGCAGACACAGAATGGGGAGAGAGAGGCAGACACAGAATGGGGAGAGAGAGGCAGACACAGAATGGGGAGAGAAAGGCAGACACAGAATGGGGAGAGAGGGGCAGACACAGAATGGGGAGAGAGAGACAGTATCAGATGAGTAGAGAGAGAATGGATGGATGGGGGGAAGAAGAGAATGTAGGGAAGGGGGGGAAGGAGGAAAGGGGGAGGAGAGAATGGAGGGAAGGGGGGAAGGAAAGAATGGAGGGAAGGGGGAAGGAGAGAATAAATTGAAGGAGGAAAGGAGACACAGAGACACACACACAGAGACACAGAGAAAGAGAGAGACACACAGAGACACACACAGAGACACACACTTCTACCGCCCCACGGGACAGATGATAGTCGCGTGCGGGGACAGGGAGGAATGGGAGATGCAGCTGGCGGCACTTTTACAACTGCACCGCCCAGCTGACAGTCATGCAGGGGGCAGAAATAGGAGAAGCAGCCTAGCTGCACCGTCGGGCAGCTGACAGTAACACTGGGGGTGGGGGGGGGCAATGGGAAATGCAGCCAGCACTTCAACCAGCTGCCAATGACACCAGATTTTGGTAAGCGCCCCCTAGCAGGTTTTTTTTTTTTTTTTTAAAGCGATTCTAAGACGCATCCCAATTTTGCACATGTGGAAATGGGGAAAAAGGTGCGTCTTAGAATCGAGGAAATACGGTATATAAATATTTTTGGTGTGTAAATGATACTGTATATGGTTTCTCATGCAGGGACGATGAGGTCTCTACCAGGGGGAGAGTTTAGAAGGGTGGTTCCACTCACCTCTGGGGAGAACTGATGCAGCTCCTCAGACGATTATGTGGAGGTGCAGCAGCCATCCTGGTACACCCAAACAGAGTGAAAACAGAGGAACCGGAAATCCTCTTGAGATAGGATATCATGTGTGACTGGGGACCGCAAGGTCTGAGCTGCCTGGAACTGCAGAGAGGAAGTTTGTGTCCTGGGAGCCAGTTAGGCTGCCTGGGACTAGGTCAGAGTTTTCCCCCTAGTCCCCAATCTCTGTTGCCCAGTATTGTAGGGAAGGCCCATAGTTAGGGATCTTTCCTAATAGAGCCAGCACCGGTGATACTGCGGAACCAGATGGACTCCAGCAAACAACTCTTGTGTGGCACAATAAATTCATTTATCTTGAAATCCGTGGAGCGCTGGATCTCTCTTTTTTCCTCGTAGCGCTACCATCCACATACTATTGTGCCGCGTGGGTGACACGTGTTTTCCCAGGGTTCTTGGGATAAGGGTAAAGGGGAACTGACATTGTATTGTGTGTGTCTACTATTGGTATTATTGCTATTCTTATGTTGTGTTCCTGCCCTGTTGGTAAAATTTATTCTGGTTATGCTATTGTGTGTGTATTATTTACTAAGTATACAGTATGTTCCCTTGAGGAGCAATCCCGCCTATGCTGGGATCTTCACAGGTGAAGGCGCTGCCCCGACACACCCCAAGCTCCCAATCAATGGAGGCCCAGGTCTCCTGTGAACCTACAGATAGCACCAGAACACTAATTGCCTGCTATTTACCTTAGAGGTAGGGAAAGGGTGTTACATACAGTAATTCATATTGCATTCTTTTAGTGCTACCCCAACATTTAAATTACTCATGTCGGCTATGTCCTTTGTATATGTGTTGATATATAGCACTATAGGAGAAATACAATATAATCCATAGCAAGGCAGAAAATCCCCATTTATTTGAATGTTGGTTTTTCAGCCAAACGCAGTGTGATAAGCCGCTTTGGAGTATGTTGAATTACCCCCTATAAGTATAACAAAAAAGATTGAATTGATCTTCGCTATTGTTTGAAGGTGTGTGAAAAAATGATTGTGCCCTTAAATGAATTACAGAATCGATAAACACTTTCTCTAAATCATTCTGAGCAATGTAGGAACAATTTAGCCATAAAACTAATGACCAAGAGGATGTGATACATTTTATTAGATCAGCACGAAAAGGTCCTCATATACTGTTAGTAGACAATTCTGAGCTTTTGGGACTACTTAATTTGCTTCTTTTCAATTTCTTTTTTACTTTACTGCATACATTACAATTACAGTATATACAACACTCCATAAATGAATCAGCATATTCAATCATTTCATATGTGACACATTACAGTATGTTATGAAAAAAGTGTAACTACCTTGAAGAAAACAACATCATATTTTGCTCCCTTGTTGGTCAAACGCAGCAACAAACTTTCTATCAAGAAAAAGAAATGTAGATTCTGTCCTGTCTTTAGGGTCTCGTCAGTAATGCAGGTTATCAGTAAGGAATCTCCATCAATCAAAAAGAATTCAGACTCTACATAATCATTAAGTAGGCTGGCAAACCTGAAACAAATGGAAGGAAACAATTTATTGTCATGCAAGTTCCCAAAGATTCGGGTCCTGAAGAGGTAACATAAGGATCCAATTTTGATTAAATGTTTTTTTTCCATCAAATATTGTACCAGATCTGTGTCTTGTAATCTATTAGAACTGTAACTGTCCTTGATAAATATTTCATCTTACACCCCCTTTATGTAAAGTACTGAAGAAAATCCAGCACACCCTAATAATAGATACAAAGTCACTGGTATATAACCAATTTGAACATTTAATCAGTGCACAAATAAGTCAAACAACTGACAACGGCACACTAGGAGAACAGATAACATATAGGTAGGGCCATATGTGGGATGTACAGGAGGATAAGGGATAAAGGAAAAGTAGGATGGGACAACGAAGGGAAGGTGAGGTGAATGGTGGAAGGGGAACAAAGAAAACAAAAAAAGTGGGTCACAACGGGGGAGTATAGGGGGGCAACGTTTCGGGACTTGTCCCTTCGTCAGGCCCGCTCCCCTCAGTCCCAAGGGGACAAGAGGGTACTTCCCTAGCCCCAGAACCCACAACAACAGAACTGACCCTAAGTAAAAACAATAGAAGACCCTCTAGAGGGAGTGAGGAGCAGGCTCGTGGTTCGTGTGTCCTATTAACTAAGGACTGTCTGGTTTGCATTACTCCTGATTTGCCTCCTCTCTTTGCTGTTCTATGTGTTCTCAGTTGTTGCTAGTTCACTAATACATTGTAGCTGTTTGCATGTAGTTTGTCCCTGAATATATCTATACAAAAGTTAAACTGTGGATTTATTTTGCCAATTAGTTTAGGGATATTGTATGTGTATTTAATTAGAATATTACTTAGAATTTGTGGAGGGTCTTCTATTGTTTTTACTTAGGGTCAGTTCTGTTGTTGTGGGTTCTGGGGCTAGGGAAGTACCCTCTTGTCCCCTTGGGACTGAGGGGAACGGGCCTGATGAAGGGATTCTTCTATTCTATCCCTATGAAGGGATTCTATAATTCTATATAAATTTAGCTTAATAAATAGAACTGTTATGTAAATCGTCTTTTAAAACAGAGCTTCGCAACTCCAGTCCTCAAGGATCACTATCTAAGGGAGAGGGAGTGGCTCAGTGAGTAAAGACACTGACTAGCACTGAGAGTTTGAAGCAGGTGAGCCTAGTTCAATTCCCAGTGTTGGCTCCTTGTGACCTTGGGCAAGTCACTTTATCTCCCTGTGCCTCAGGCACCAAAAACGTAGATTATAAGCTCCACGGGGCAGGGACCTGTGCCTGCAAAATGTCTCTACAACGTGCTACGTAAAACTAGCAGCGCTATACAAGAACATACTATTATTATTATTATCTATATACTATATACCAAGAGTGGGACCCTAAGGGTGTGGTGGTACGGTCGTGCGTGACTGTGGTGGTTGTATATATATATATATATATATAATCAAAAAATAAATAGATGATACCGTTCTGTGGCTAACGAAATGCTTTTATTTGTGCGAGCTTTCGAGATACACTGATCTCTTCTTCCGGCAATGTTACAATGAATGAAGCAAGGATAACTTAAAAACAGTGTCTCTTGGAATGTTATCTGTGCTTCTCCTTCCCCCGGTGTGGATGTGTTTTATGGCTAGAGGTGTCAAAGGGTAACTGAAAGCAAGTGAAGAAAGAGTGTGTATGTGTATCAGTGTGAATAAAAATTAATGGAGAGCCCACAGTATAAACAGTGCTCTACACAAGGTGTGTGTGGAGTGAGAGGGATATAAATGGTGTGGGTGGGTGTGGAAATGTGAGAGTTTGTAGCACAACTAAAAGTGTGTGTGGATACTATGTGGTCCCTATTGGTGTATATGGATGGAAAAATAAGGAGTATTAGTATGTGTGAGAGACAGCTGTGTGTGCATACATATAGCACAGTATGTACAGACATGGCCTTTAGCGCTCATGGGAAGAGAGTTCGCTAGTGTCAGTAATGACTCATAAAATTTCGATCTCTGTTTAGGCCACTGCTAAGTGTCCCGAACAGTTGCATAAATTTGTATTCATGCAACCGTCTCTCTTTCGGGGTTTTAAGATTACCTTTGAGTATGGAAACCCTCAGATCGTTCATCTTATGGCCAGAGTCAGAGAAATGTTCTCAACAGGACTGTCTCTTGTTCCGCGTGTGATGCTGTGGCGATGCAGGTTCATTCTCTTGTTTAGCCCCTGTCCTGTCTCACCTATGTAGTAGCAGCCCCCTGGGCATTTCATGCACATGATGAGGTACACGACATTGCTGGAGGAACAGGTGAACCCTCCTCTGATTTTGTATTCCCGATTCTTGTGTGGTACACTGGCGACACACTTTATTCGAGCTCGGCTAGTCCCACGAATTCGGGTATACCCGGGTGTATTGAGGTTTGTGACTGTTTTCTGCCCGAGTGCATTGAGGTATTTTCCAGGCAGGGATTGAAGCATTTTATTCCCGCTGGCTGCAATACTGCACAGTATATATATATATACTGCATTACAATTCATGAATTTATGCCATCTGGTAGACACGCGAAGCATTGCAGCCTATTAAATCCTAATCATTATCATTTAACAGATCAGCCGCCCGTCAGCCAGGCATGAACCCAGGCTGGGAAGGCAAACGCAACGGGGCTTGTCAGAGGTGTGGAGCGGCGCATTCCAGGTATCTGCCAGGTACATACTGGGTATTTGCTCGAATAAAGTGTGTCGGTGCAGTATTTGTATTGTGTCCGCTGTGTAGAGCATTGCGCAGGTTTTGCATCTTGGGTCCTGGCATGGTTTTGTCCCGCATTCAGTTGTACTGCTGAATACTTTACTCCTCACCATAATATTCTTGAGATTATGGGGTTGTCTGTATGATAATAAGGGTGCTTCAGGGAAGACCTGTTGCAGTCTTGTATCTTCCTGGAGGATGGGTTGTAGTTTCCTGGCGATCTTGCGTAGGTCTCCTAGGTGTGGGTTATATGTGACCACCAAAGGAACCCTGTCGCTTGTCTCCTTCTGTTTGTATTCAAGGAGATCACTTCTTGGTATTCTGGTGGCTTTGTGAATTTGCTGGTCTACAATTCTGTGGTTATATCCACGGTTTATAAAGTCTGATCTCAAGGCTTTAATCCGCTGGTCTCTGTCTGCTGTGTCGGAGCATATCCGGTTGTATCGTATGGCTTGACTGTAGATGGTTGCATGTTTGGTGTGTGTCGGGTGGAAGCTGTTGTCCCTCAAATAGCTGGCTCTGTCTGTAGGTTTGCGGTATACAGAAGTCTGTAGTTGGTTGTTCTTTATAGTAATGGTGGTGTCTAGAAAATGTACTTCATCCGGGGAATGGGTGAGTTTGAGGTTGATGGTCAGGTGGAAAGTATTGAAGTTGTCATAGAACTGTAGGAGGTCCTGTTCGCCAGAGGTCCAAATCAGGAGGATGTCATCAATGTAGCGAAGGTATGTAAGGGGTTTCAAGTGACAGGTGGACAGAAAGTCACTTTCCAGTTTTGCGCAGAACAGATTGGCATACTGTGGCGCCATCCGAGTACCCATAGCGGTCCCGGTTGTCTGGAGGTATGTGTCATTTCCAAATGTGAAGTAGTTATGGGTCAGAATAAATTCAATGCATTTAGTCACTGTCTCTGTGAGTGGCTCCTGCGATCCCAGAAAGTATCTGCAGGCTGAAATCCCATCCTCGTGGGGGATGTTTGTATAAAGTGACTCTACATCCATAGTTGCTAGTAGTGTTCCTGTAGGGAGGGGGCCAATGGCATTCAGTTTGTTTAGCAGGTCGGTGGTATTCTGGATATACACTGGCGACACACTTTATTCGAGCACGGCTAGTCCCGCGAATTCGGGTATACTCGGGTGTATTCAGGTTTCTGATATTTTTCAGCCAGAGTGCATTGCGTTATTTTCCGGCAGGAATTTAAGCTTTTTATTCCGGCTGGTTACAATACTGCAATGCCGTCAAAATACACATGGTGGCGCTTGCGAGCTATTCTCTGTGAAGCCGTCCCCTATAATGAATTGTAATGCAGTATATATATATATATACAGTACTGTATAACAACAACCCCTGTAAGCCCTAACATACAGTACTGTACAGTACTGTACTGTACTGTATATGCACATACATAAATGATACTACTGTATGGGCGGCGGGGGCGAGATGTGTTTGCAGCAGAGAGAGATCCGCTGCTCTCTCTCTGCGCAAACATCCACACATTAAAAATTATTTGAAATACATTTTTATTGATAGTGTAGATGTGCAGGGGGTCTCCGGAGCTGAACCGCGTTGGTTTTAGGTCTGGGGACCCCGTGCCCCCCGAGATACAGGCCCCTTTAGGGGGTGCCGGTATCCAGCTCTGCGTTAAAAGCCCCGATCACGTGACCGCGGCCTGTAAACCAAGCAGAGCAGAGGGATACCGGCACCCCTTAAAGGGGCCTGTATCTCGGGGGGCACGGGGTCCCCAGACCTGAAACCTGTGCGCTTCTGCTCTGGAGACCCTCTGCACATGTACAGTATCAATAAAACACATACAATATACAGTATAAATAAACACTCGTTCTTTACCTTAGCGTCTATGCGCTATGGTAAAGAAGCATTATTTTAATAATATTGTAAAGTGAGCAGGGGGTTCCCTGAGCCAGAAATTAATGATTAATGCTCAGGGAACCCCCCCCCCCCTGCTCCTGATCAATATTATTAAAAATACGGAAAATGCTGCGCCATTACCATAGCGGATAGCCGCTAAGGCAATGAAGGGGTTAACCCACCGTGCCCGCTTTATTGTGTGTAGTGGGGATGGGTGAGGGGGGTATTTGGCCCTTGGTGTGAGTTTAGGACTTGCGGGAGGGGGGGGGGGGGTTGCGGGTGCACTTAACCCCTTCACGATCGTAGCAGTTAATACCGCTACGGTCATGAAGGGGTTAAGCCCTCCCGCTACCCCACCCCCCCCCCCCGCAAGCCCTCCCCAACCATCGTTGGGGCGAATACCCCATTCATCCACCCTCCCGCTACCCACAATAAAAAAATACACACACACAGCAGCCGCCAAAAAATAAATAAATAAATGACAATAAATACATTTGAAACACATTTTTATTGATAGTGTAGATGTGCAGGGGGTCTCCGGAGCTGAACCGCGTTGGTTTTAGGTCTGGGGACCCCGTGCCCCCCGAGATACAGGCCCCTTTAGGGGGTGCCGGTAGCCCTCTGCTTGGTTTAAAGGTCCGATCACGTGATCGCGGCCTGTAAACCAAGCAGAGCAGAGGGATACCGGCACCCCCTAAAGGGGCCTGTATCTCGGGGGGCACGGGGTCCCCAGACCTGAAACCTGTGCGCTTCTGCTCTGGAGACCCTCTGCACATGTACACTATCAATAAAAATGTATTTCAAATGTATTTATTGTCATTTATTTATTTATTTATTTATATTTATTTATTCATTGTGCTGCTGCTGCAAGTCGTAAACTCACACCAAGGGCCAAACACCCCCCTCACCCCCAATAAAAAAAATTCACGCACAGCAGCCCCACAATTAATAAATAAATCTAAATAAATAAATAAAATCTATGTAAAACCCCCTCCCCTATTCTCGCTTTTAAAACGCCCTGCCTTCTCTCTAATCTATGTAAAAAACCCTCCCCCTATCCCCCTATTGTGTGTGCGTTAAGCTTCCCTGCAAGCTATGTAAAAAAACCTCCCCCTATTGTGTGTGTGTTTAAATCTGTCTGGCCTGTGTTTCTGAGTGCTGAGTGCTCTGCGTTTAAAGGTCCCGATCACGTGATCGCGGCCTGTAAACCAAGCAGAGCAGAGGGATACCGGCACCCCCTAAAGGGGCCTGTATCTCGGGGGGCACGGGGTCCCCAGACCTGAAACCTGTGCGCTTCTGCTCTGGAGACCCTCTGCACATGTACACTATCAATAAAAATGTATTTCAAATGTATTTATTGTCATTTATTTATTTATTTATTTATATTTATTTATTCATTGTGCTGCTGCTGCAAGTCGTAAACTCACACCAAGGGCCAAACACCCCCCTCACCCCCAATAAAAAAAATTCACGCACAGCAGCCCCACAATTAATAAATAAATCTAAATAAATAAATAAAATCTATGTAAAACCCCCTCCCCTATTCTCGCTTTTAAAACGCCCTGCCTTCTCTCTAATCTATGTAAAAAACCCTCCCCCTATCCCCCTATTGTGTGTGCGTTAAGCTTCCCTGCAAGCTATGTAAAAAAACCTCCCCCTATTGTGTGTGTGTTTAAATCTGTCTGGCCTGTGTTTCTGAGTGCTGAGTGCTCTGCGTTTAAAGGTCCCGATCACGTGATCGCGGCCTGTAAACCAAGCAGAGCAGAGGGATACCGGCACCCCCTAAAGGGGCCTGTATCTCGGGGGGCACGGGGTCCCCAGACCTGAAACCTGTGCGCTTCAGCTCCGGAGACCCCCTGCACATGTACACTATCAATAAAAATGTATTTCAAATGTATTTATTTATTTATTTATTTATATTTATTTATTCATTGTGCTGCTGCTGCAAGTCGTAAACTCACACCAAGGGCCAAACACCCCCCTCACCCCCAATAAAAAAAATTCACGCACAGCAGCCCCACAATTAATAAATAAATCTAAATAAATAAATAAATAAAGACATGAAGAGAAATAAATATATACTGTACAGTATATACTTTGTATATATATATACACTGTATATATATATATATATATATATATATATATATATATATATACAGTATACATATATACACTGTGTATATATATATATATATATCATACAGCTATATTTATATATATATATATATATATATATATATATATATATATATATATACTGTATATATATATATATATATATATATATATACATACTGTATGTGAGTGAAAAGAGAAAAAAGTAACCCGTATGGGAGCACTCAGGTATGCAATTGATATATTTGTTTATTTATTTGACACAGTGCAAAAAGGGATGAATAAACAGTACATGATTTAAAAACACTTAAAAAAGAGGCATGGACCCTTAAACACTAATGCACAGCACTAGGGAACGACACACACTGTCAACCCTAAACATGAAAAGGATAGTGACTCAAAAAACACTAGGGAGAATCAAAGTGAATCACAATACAGTAGGTTACTGGGTTTAAAGGCACCTATACAACGCTAAGGATAATGCACACTACACACCAAAAGGTAGACTTGTCAAAGTATAAATGACAGTCTCAAAGCATCACACATCTGCATTAGCATACAGTAATATACAGTAACCAATGCCTACAGCACAAATCATGTGTAGGAAAGGTGGTAAGGTGGAATGAAATCCCTAGATGTGTAGAGCAATGAAGTTAATGAATAGCATACTGTACAGTATAAAACATAACATTACAATCCACACAGTACATTGCATTTACAGTACTGTACATTGTATACTGTAAATGATGCATAGCATTAAATCTATGCACCATATACAGTACTGTACATTCTGCAAATGAATGTTAACAATATAATTGCAAGCTACTCTACCAGTAAATACTGTACAAACACTTCCAAACAAGTCAACTTAACTACAGTATTTTAACCAAGCAAGTAAACCAAAATCAATATATACTGTAAGTAACAACCAGAAAAGACAATTTAAAAACAAACTAACCCTTACAATACCAAGGATTACATCTATCTAATTGTAAAAAACCTTATACATTATACACAGCATTGTTTAAAAACCCCTTCCCCCCTAATGTTTGTGTTAAGCAGATTACACTGAAGGGAGAGAGATATAAAGGCCTAAAGCCCCTTCCACCCTAATGTTTGTGTTAAGAAGATTACACTGAAGGGAGAGAGATATAAAGGCCTAAAGCCCCTTCCCCCCCTAATGTTTCTGTTAAGCAGCTTACACTGAAGGGAGAGAGATATAAAGGCCTAAAGCCTTACCTGCATTGGTAAACCCTCCCTGCATTGATGTCGTGTAGTGTACAGTATGTAAATGTGGGGAGGAGGGGGGCCCAATGTGCATAATGTACTGTGAGGTCTAACCACCCTCACCCCCTACCCACATACTGTACCGTTACCCCCCCCCCCCCCCATCCTGGCCATGGCCCCTCACGCACAGCAGCTCCACAATTAATAAATAAATATAAATAAATACATGAAGAGAAATAAATATATACTTTATATATAAATGTGAGTTTATAAATAAAATAAAGAATATTATTTCTAGGGGCCCTAGAACAGAAGTTCCCACGCCAATTTCGCGCTCATTGCTCTTTTTTTGCTCTTTTTTTACAATGTTGTTGGTCTTGCGGCTTTGCAGTATGCAAGCAAAAAGCGCAGTGTATGAAGTCTGGGTGAGCGCTTTCCACATTTGATGCCTACGGCACCTTCCCATTTCTACACACTTCAATACCTGCACAGTTGGTAGCGCTTTCCATCCCAGCTACCATTCTGGATATTCACCTCTCACAGGCCATTCTTGCCCGAGTCTGTCCTATCAGACAGGGGCATTAACCTGTATCCACACCACCTGGACAATTTCTCTCTGTCAGAGACTTGTGCTATTTATTTTATATATTTTTGTGTAATTATTCATGCAAATTTATGCTCATTTCATATGTGGTTTTCAACATAAAGTGGCTGCTGGGCCTGATCCTAACTCATACAGTATACAGTAGCGCTTCCCTGTTTGTTTGTTTATTGCAAGCAAAAAGCAGTTTGTAGTACTGAGTGTGAGATAAATTACTGTATTTATCAGTGTTGATCAAAGAGAGTTGATCAGAAGGATTCCCCTTATATACAGTACGTAGAATTAATAAAATTGTATTATTTTCCGATATCCGCAGTGATTCTGGTCAACCTGACAGATTTTTAGTAATACAGTATACTGCAAGACCATGTGTTGTCTACCCTTTACTACAGTATACTGTACTGTATGAATGACAATAGAGTGCTGTATACTTTATAAGGGGAATCCTTCTGATCAACTCTCTTTGATCAATACTGATAAATACAGTATCATATTTATACCCCTTTAGCACCTGTCGTTCCATCCTATGCACCCATTTACTGTACAATGGTGATTGCGGTCGTATTCACGTACTTTATGTGAGATAAATTAACCAGTTCTTTTATTGCTGAAGTCGCCACAAAATACTTTTATTTACAAATACAGTACAATACAATGGTGAAACATTTCAAGTTAACAGCAATTCAAAACATCAACACACAATAATACATACTTTACAGTACTGTATACTGTACTAGTATATTTGGGCCTTGTCTTTGGGGGTTTATTCATGCAATTATTAGGGTGACCTGGCGTTGGAAATACTGACACAGTACAATCCTACAGTACAGCTACACCACCCACCCCCTCCCTTAGAGTTTTTAATCCCTCCCTGGCCAAGCATCAATCGTCTGGCTAATCCAATCCAAGCCATTGTTTTGTTAAACTGGCCCTGGGCTGTTCAGAACAGCCACTGCTTCTAAATTACTGTAAATATACAGGATAAATATACAGTGATGTGAAATACTGTAATCCTTTCTGTGGGTCTGAGAGGGTTGAAAGTCACCAGGTCCTCATACAGTAGAGTACATTCTCGAATACCTTTAGAATAAAAATACAGTATATATAAATATACAGTATAAATATTGCACAGTATACTGTAATGTTAAATAACCCATCCTGTTCTTTTTCCCTTCATACTGTAACAGTATCCTCATTGTGTCTGCGGTACAGTAGTTCATTGAGAGAGGAGAGGTTTTGTGTACATCATTACTGCTGTTTATATACTGTACATTTGACTGCACAAGCAGATTTGACGAACACAAGGCCCCCCCTCCCCCCTGGTGCACCCTTTTTCCTGGAACGACAAGAAAACAAAAACTTTGTTCAGTTACTGTACTGTACTGTATGTGCATACTGTATTATGGTAGAACTACTGTACAGTAGGTGGCTGGTGCAGCTTTCTCTGGAAAGAAAAAAATGGAGCAGTTAGTAGGCAGTTACTGTAGTATGTCAAACTAGTCTACTGTACTGTATACTGGAACTACTGTAAACTCTGACTATTGGGAAAGCTAAAATCTGTGCCATACTTACCTGTATCATAGTTTACCTACTGTACAATACTACAGCACTGTACTACTTTCCTGATGCTTGTCCATTGCGCGCGATGACAATGGGCAACACAGTGGCAATATGGTCTATATATTTATTGCATCGTTCCTCGGTGAGTACATCGTTCCAAAAACTCATTATGGCTGTATACAACTCGTCCTTCTTGGAGGGTTTCGCCACTTTACGGATGTGGTCCTTCAGCTGATGCCAGACCATTTCGATCGGATTGAAGTCTGGTGATCTGTGATTGGAAAGAAAGGACAATTAGTTTAAGAGATACAGTACACAGTAAAAACAGTGGGGAACATATAAATGGGACACGGTCTACTGCACTTACTCCGCTGGCGTCTTCACCCAGTTGATGCCGCGCTCAAGGATATGCGCCGTCGACGCGGTGTGCTTGGGATCATTGTCCTGGTAAAAGCGATGACCATTGGGAAAGTCTTCTGTGATGTATCGCACTATCACGGGCACAATGTTGTCTTGGAAGAAATCTTTATTCATGATTCCTATAGCAAGAAAAGAAAAGTGCTCAATAGTACAGTACAGTGCATACGGTAAGGCAACACTAGTCAAGTACAGTGCATTAGGCGGCATTATATTTGAGAAATTGTACCTTCAAAGACGACAATGCATCCCGGTCCACGCCTAGAGATGGCACCCCACACATGCAGCTTCACAGGGTGTTTTGGCCGTGGCTTCAAAGTTATGCGGCCTTTTTTGTGGAACGCAAATCTTGCAAATCTCTCCAGCGACACAGTAGACTCATCAGTGAAGATGCAATCCTGGAAAGTCTCACCGCTGTCGATCCATGCCTGGGCATGGAGCACTCTTTTGATTTTGTTTGCGTCCCGTATCATGGGGTACGCTCTGTAATGACAATGAATAAAAAATGTTAGCGTCACAGCGCAGTACAGTTTGCAAAACAACATTTTTACTTTACAGTACAGTACCTCCTGTACTGTCCACTACTAACCTCACACGTCCATATTTCCATCCAATTCTGCGTCTCATCTTCTTTATGCTGCTCTCGGATACAGTCAGATTGTGGTTTTCCTGAAGAGTGTTTTTAACCCTTAATGCGCTCCTCTCATCATTCTCCTCACTTATTCTGTCCACCAGAAGAGTAGTCTCCCTACAATGCAAAGAAATTATATTGTGTTATTAATATGCAGCAATATAAAATGTATATTGTATACTGTACATGTAATGTTGTAATATACAGTAAATATAAATATACAAAAAATGTATACTGCTGTACTATAAATATAAATAGACAAAATATACAGTATACAGTACTGTTGTAATATAAATATACTATATAAATACGGTATACTGTTGTTACTGTATATCATAATAAATACACATCATATACTGTATATTCCGTTGTCAGATGAATTGCAATATACCAAAAGTGTATACTGCTGCACAAAAAATATAAATTGACCACACATACAGTACAGTACACTACAGTATATACTGTTGTAATATAATAAATATACTATATAAATACGGTATACTGTTGTTATATCATAATAAATACACATCATATACTGTATATTCCGTTGTCAGATGAATTGCAATATACCAAAAGTGTATACTGCTGCACAAAAAATATAAATTGACCACACATACAGTACAGTACACTACAGTATATACTGTTGTAATATAATAAATATACTATATAAATACGGTATACTGTTGTTATATCATAATAAATACACATCATATACTGTATATTCCGTTGTCAGATGAATTGCAATATACCAAAAGTGTATACTGCTGCACAAAAAATATAAATTGACCACACATACAGTACACTACAGTATATACTGTTGTAATATAATAAATATACTATATAAATACGGTATACTGTTGTTATATCATAATAAATACACATCATATACTGTATATTCCGTTGTCAGATGAATTGCAATATACCAAAAGTGTATACTGCTGCACAAAAAATATAAATTGACCACACATACAGTACACTACAGTATATACTGTTGTAATATAATAAATATACTATATAAATACGGTATACTGTTGTTATATCATAATAAATACACATCATATACTGTATATTCCGTTGTCAGATGAATTGCAATATACCAAAAGTGTATACTGCTGCACAAAAAATATAAATTGACCACACATACAGTACACTACAGTATATACTGTTGTAATATAATAAATATACTATATAAATACGGTATACTGTAGATGTACACTACAGTTTTCTATATTTTTTTTGGTTAAGTTTTATAAATACAGTATACTTACGCATTTGTTACCCTTGGTGCCTTTTTGCGGTCTCTGTTTTTTCCTTGTGCATGATAGCACACAGTGCTTGATGGCACAACGAGGCCAGAAGCAGTTAACCAGCGCTGGATATCTGCAATTCGTTTTCCGCTCGTGTACATCTCCTTCATTCGCATGCTGAGATCCTTGGAAATCTTCTTAACAGGCATTGCTGCGAGTACTGTAGAAAGAAATACAAACACAAGAATGTGTATTCGATGTTTAGTCGATGTGTATTCAATGTGCAGTGAATCCACAAAATGGATGGTGTATTTATATGTTAATGACTCACATAACAGACCACCCACTTTCAACACCTGTACCTGGCAGCCATGCATAAAAGGTTGTACACGTTGCATAGCCCACCACTTGCTGATCTTTATCTGAGGCATTGTCCAGATACTGCATTGTGCCTCCCGCTTACATGGAGCAGCCCCGGTTCTATGGACGAAAGAATCATCTCACCTCTGCTGTGCCTGCCACACTGAAAAAAAGAAAGGCAGTTACCGTTTCCAAGCCAAAGGCAAAGCGACAGGCTAAGGCCAACAAAGAAAACCTTCTGCTGACCCCAAAGGCTAAGGCTTTTAAAACACGTCAGCCTTATTATGTGAAGAAGAAATACGGTACTGTGCTCGGTACGCAAGACGCATGGCAGCCAACTCACCGAATCCGCAGACCACTTGCTCCCATATGCTTCGACGACTCTGCTGTAGCTGTCCCGGAAATCTTCAGCCCGGCTTCTCCACCCCCATCTTCTCCGGTTCCATCTGAAGATGCTGCTGCCTCTGAAATCAACGGGTCACTGTCTCCTTTGCTCTTGGACGACTCTGCTTCTCTCCCGGAAATCCAGCGGTCACCTTCTCCATCCCTCTTCCACCACGCTGCAGCTTCTCCTGTACCGGGCATCCCCAGGTCACCTCTTCCACTCTCCATCGATGCCGCTTCTCTCCAGGGAACCCCCATCTCATCCTCCGTTGCACCCATCCCCCCAGATCTCCAGATGCCATGCACAAGCAGCTCGTTGGACCGGATCCTGAATGGGCTAAGTGTGGATCTCCCCGGGAATTCTAGTGTGCTGGCAAAGCTAGATCTGCTTCTGGAGTCGGTGCTACAAATGGAGCAGCGGCTGGATCAACGGATGCACAAGATAGAGGCAGACATAGCGGGCATACATTATTTGCTCGGTGTTAATGCCCCTGTTTCCCCGACGCTGGAGCAGGGGGGTGACATGGATGTGATGCATGGTACCTTTGACCCCCTTCCATCACCAAGCACACCCCCTCCACCAGAAGATACAGTGTACTATGCTATTGAGGAGGACATGACAACCCCATCAAGACCACGCCAGGAGACAACCCGGCGACCACTACCGGAGGAAAGCTTCCTCCCAGACACCCTACCATTGCCCATCGCCTCAAGTACACCCGCTCACAAAAGACTTCCTACACCCGCTCGCATACAAACAGTGCCCGACATCTCCCTGTGCGATCTGCCACCGGCGCTGAGGGAGAAGTATAGGGTGAGGAGTGCTGGTATACCACACAAGTATGCCTTGATCATATTTAAACACCATGTTCCCTACACATTGTACTGCGAGTGGGTGTTCAAAGTGAACTATGATGGGAATCGCCAAAAAAATGCCCTTCCTGCCAATTTAAGGAAAAAGATTGTGGAAGAAATGCAGCGCTATTATCCTGTTACAGATCCTGTAATGAGAGGCGTTAGAGACTGCATTAATGGCGTTTTGCGCCATGCAAGGCATCGGCCATGGCTGGAAAATGGGGAGGACTTTCAGTGAGACCATACTGTAATGTTGTGCTGTACTGTACAGTACATGTTTTACCCTATAGTACCTGCTGTACTTAAACAAAGGATACTGTATGTTGTTGTGTGTTGCACGGTTTTTGTACTGTATTTGTAAATAAAAGTTTTTAGTGGCGACTTCAGCAATAAAAGAACTGGTTACTTTATCTCACACACAGTACTACAGTACAAACTGCTTTTTGCTGCCAGACTGCAAACCCGCAAGACCAGCAACATTGTAACAAAAGAGCAATGAGCGCGCAATTGGCGTGGGAACTTCTGTTCTAAGGCCCCTATAAATAATATTCTTTATTTTATTTATAAACTCACATTTATAAACCCCGTCACCCACCCCCGCTAAACACAATAAAAAATAATCACACACAGCATCCCCGCAATAAATAAATAAATAAATAAATACAAATAAATACATTTGAAATACATTTTTATTGATAGTGTAGATGTGCAGGGGGTCTCTGGAGCTGAAGCGCACAGGTTTCAGGTCTGGGGACCCCGTGCCCCCCGAGATACAGGCCCCTTTAGGGGGTGCCGGTATCCCTCTGCTCTGCTTGGTTTACAGGCCGCGATCACGTGACCGCGGCCTGTAAACCAAGCAGAGCAGAGGGATACCGGCACCCCCTAAAGGGGCCTGTATCTCGGGGGGCACGGGGTCCCCAGACCTGAAACCTGTGCGCTTCAGCTCCGGAGAACATCTACACTGTGAATAAAACACACACATCATTAAAGAATCATTCTTTAGCTTAGCGGCTATGCGCTATGGTAAAGAAGCAGCATTTCTGTCTTTTTAATAATATTGTAGAGTGAGCAGGGGGTTCCCTGAGACAGAAATCTAATCTCAGGGGACCCCCTGCTCCTGCACAATATTATTAAAAGTTCAGAAACGAGGCTTCATTAGCATAGCATATAGCCGCTAAGGTAATGAAGGGGTTAAGGCATAATAACCAATAAATACATTCAATACACTACCCACTACCCATGGCAACCTCCGCTGCTGTACAGTAAAACAGAGAAAAAAAATAACACTTTCAAAGTAATGTCCCCTAACCCCTTAATCACCATAGCGGTTATTAACCGCTACAGTCATGAAGGGGTTAACCCGCCCTCACCCACCACTCGGGACGCCTACTGTACATACCCTCCCACTCTAACCCCCCACCCCGTGAGGCCTAACCACCCTCAACCCTCACCCACTAACTACCCACAAGGGAGGCCTACCCACATACCGTTGGGGAAACACCCCACCCCCACCCCAGTACCCACAATAAAATCAGTACAATCACCCACAATAAACAGCATTCTATTTATTAAATACATTACCCACCCCCTGTGCCCCCCCCCCATAAATACAAGATTTATTCTTTTACATTCAGGGTCCATAACGTAGCCCCACGCTAGTCCCCGGTGGGCTGGCAGGGCACCTGGACAGACCTACAGTTTACCAGCAGCATTCCACAGGTTCTGGAGGCCTGCTGGTGGATCCTGCCAGCACCATGGCGCTCAGGTGGTCTCCTTGGGTCACCGTGAGCCACAATTGGGTCCACACGGTAGGCCCAAGGATGTCTGGGAGCCCCGGGTCAAACCCACAGGTGTCTGCGGGGCCTCGGGTGGTTCCCATGGGGGTCTGGGGAACTCACGGGTGCTCACTACGGGTCCGCGGTGCCCCCACAGAAGTGGGACCACACATCATCATCCCCGCACCTACGGCTCGGAGGTGCCCCCACAGAAGTGGGACCACACATCGTCATGCCCGCAGACTATGGGTCCGCGGTGCCCCCACAGAAGTGGGACCACACATCATCATCCCCGCATGTGTCACCCGTGGAACCACCAGCCTGCTACCCTTTAGGATACCCGAGGATTCCCCGTGGGTGGTCTCCAGAGGTCCCACGCAAAACCACGGAAGTAACCCTGAATGTAAAAAAAATAAACCTGGCCTATACATTCAATACATACACCCTCCCCCCCAACACCTACAGTACAATAATGTGCAAAATAACTATTATCCAGATATGGATAATAGATTAATTGCCCATTATTAAAAACATTAACTAGCATATACAAATAAATAAAGTACTACTGACCTCATCAATACGAAGTGTCCGACGCCAGCGCCTTCCTTCTCTTGCCCACACAAAACATAGCCAAAACCAAGCCAATACATTGCAATTACATTCAGATATCAATTAACCCCTTAAACACCTTATCGGATAATAACCGCAAAGGTAATTAAGGGGTTAAGCCACACAGGCACGATACCCACCCTTCACCCATGAATTTGTACTGTGGCTTCATCATGCAACTATATATATATACTGTATATATATACATACAGAGAGACAGAGAGAAAGAGAGAGAGAGAGATATATACAGTATATATATATACACACCTTATATACACACCCATGATAAACCAAATATACAGTACAAATAAATGTAGAAGGGTTATCAAAACCATACTGTTCTACAACCAAACACTTCTCCATACAGACACTACATTAAAATCAATTTCCTTTAAAAATCCTAACTGATCTCACAATCTACTGTACTGTATATGATCACAAACCAATGAAAAAAGTCACATTCCAAAATGCATAAAATCTATGCACCATACTGTATACATTCTGCAAATTAATCAACGTAAACAAAAATCAATTAGCAATCATTATTTAGATCTCTAAACATTTCACACTCAATCATGAACAATGAAACCATTAACAGATTCACGCCTAGAGCAGAACAATTAAGCCTTTGAAAAAATATAAGTACCGACAAAAATACAACCTTTCCAAACCAAGCCTACAGTACCTACAGTATCCCTGACCTTCCTCAAACACACAATACAATACCAAGGAATACATCTACAGTATCTAATTTTAAAATACTTTAAACTCACAAAATAATTAAAAACACATCTAATCCAGCTTTTAAAACATCATCATTTCTTACCCTGAATGTATACTGTACAGTATATCTCTCTAGACATATATATTGTACATACATACATACAGTGGCAAGAAATGATATACCACAAAAAAAAAAAAATACACAGGTTAAAAAACCTTTTGAAAAAATTAACAAGTTCAATAAAATACATTTCTTTACTGTAGTTCACTTACCATTACTTGCCCCCACCGACTCCCGTTGCCCAGCTTACTCACGAACCAATCCACGATCAGGAACCCATAAAATAATAAACCATTGAAAATAATAAACATTAAACTAAAAATCCAAACCAATCCACGGGTCTTCTACTTGTAATACACCTTCATCTGTATTCTTCTTTCTTCTATCTCCTTCCGGGCGGGGCAGGGCGTGGTCTTCTTTCCATCATCGGCCACGCCCTTGTCTTTTTCCTTCTCCGGAGGTCCTTCCTCCGCGGCGTCTGGCTGCAAAATGAGACGACATAGGCTTTTAAAGGCCTATGACGTCACATTTTGCGTCATGGTTCCCACGGTCCTGATTGGACCGTGAAAACCATGTGTTTTGGCCGATAATAAAAAAATGATGACGTCACTTAAAGGGAATGAAAGCACAGCCAATCAGAATGGCTTTGCTTCAATTGCCTTTAAGTTGACGTCATGAAAAGGCACATGGCCGTGCACACATGGTACTAGAGCCAATCAGGGGCTTGGGGGAGAAAGGATGTGACGTCAATAAGGATAAAGTTCCCACGCTCTGATTGGCTACCGTACCACGTGACAGGTTTTCATTGACGTCACATCCTTTCTCCCCCAAGCCCCTGACACATGGTATACCAGAGCCAATCAGAGTAGGGATAAAGTTCCCACGCTCTGATTGGCTCTAGTACCATGTGTGCACGGCCATGTGCCTTTTCATGACGTCAACTTAAAGGCAATTGAAGCAAAGCCATTCTGATTGGCTGTGCTTTCATTCCCTTTAAGTGACGTCATCATTTTTTTATTATCGGCCAAAACACATGGTTTTCACGGTCCAATCAGGACCGTGGGAACCATGACGCAAAATGTGACGTCATAGGCCTTTAAAAGCCTATGTCGTCTCATTTTGCAGCCAGACGCCGCGGAGGAAGGACCTCCGGAGAAGGAAAAAGACAAGGGCGTGGCCGATGATGGAAAGAAGACCACGCCCTGCCCCGCCCGGAAGGAGATAGAAGAAAGAAGAATACAGATGAAGGTGTATTACAAGTAGAAGACCCGTGGATTGGTTTGGATTTTTAGTTTAATGTTTATTATTTTCAATGGTTTATTATTTTATGGGTTCCTGATCGTGGATTGGTTCGTGAGTAAGCTGGGCAACGGGAGTCGGTGGGGGCAAGTAATGGTAAGTGAACTACAGTAAAGAAATGTATTTTATTGAACTTGTTAATTTTTTCAAAAGGTTTTTTAACCTGTGTATTTTTTTTTTTTTGTGGTATATCATTTCTTGCCACTGTATGTATGTATGTACAATATATATGTCTAGAGAGATATACTGTACAGTATACATTCAGGGTAAGAAATGATGATGTTTTAAAAGCTGGATTAGATGTGTTTTTAATTATTTTGTGAGTTTAAAGTATTTTAAAATTAGATACTGTAGATGTATTCCTTGGTATTGTATTGTGTGTTTGAGGAAGGTCAGGGATACTGTAGGTACTGTAGGCTTGGTTTGGAAAGGTTGTATTTTTGTCGGTACTTATATTTTTTCAAAGGCTTAATTGTTCTGCTCTAGGCGTGAATCTGTTAATGGTTTCATTGTTCATGATTGAGTGTGAAATGTTTAGAGATCTAAATAATGATTGCTAATTGATTTTTGTTTACGTTGATTAATTTGCAGAATGTATACAGTATGGTGCATAGATTTTATGCATTTTGGAATGTGACTTTTTTCATTGGTTTGTGATCATATACAGTACAGTAGATTGTGAGATCAGTTAGGATTTTTAAAGGAAATTGATTTTAATGTAGTGTCTGTATGGAGAAGTGTTTGGTTGTAGAACAGTATGGTTTTGATAACCCTTCTACATTTATTTGTACTGTATATTTGGTTTATCATGGGTGTGTATATAAGGTGTGTATATATATATACTGTATATATCTCTCTCTCTCTCTTTCTCTCTGTCTCTCTGTATGTATATATATACAGTATATATATATAGTTGCATGATGAAGCCACAGTACAAATTCATGGGTGAAGGGTGGGTATCGTGCCTGTGTGGCTTAACCCCTTAATTACCTTTGCGGTTATTATCCGATAAGGTGTTTAAGGGGTTAATTGATATCTGAATGTAATTGCAATGTATTGGCTTGGTTTTGGCTATGTTTTGTGTGGGCAAGAGAAGGAAGGCGCTGGCGTCGGACACTTCGTATTGATGAGGTCAGTAGTACTTTATTTATTTGTATATGCTAGTTAATGTTTTTAATAATGGGCAATTAATCTATTATCCATATCTGGATAATAGTTATTTTGCACATTATTGTACTGTAGGTGTTGGGGGGGAGGGTGTATGTATTGAATGTATAGGCCAGGTTTATTTTTTTTACATTCAGGGTTACTTCCGTGGTTTTGCGTGGGACCTCTGGAGACCACCCGTGGGGAATCCTCGGGTATCCTAAAGGGTAGCAGGCTGGTGGTTCCACGGGTGACACATGCGGGGATGATGATGTGTG
>NC_134483.1:389370189-389410189 GCF_040206685.1 Ascaphus truei | reverse complement strand
GCTTATGACGATTTGCCCAAAGGGCTTAACTAAATAACCAAAAAAATATTATTATTGAAGTATTTGTACTTTATACGTATTACCATATATGTTTTGTCAATTGGATGTAGCATTGGGCAACCCTGTCTTTTTTGTTCCTGAAACTATGATCCTCAGTCCATAATAAGGAAAATGTTTGTGTATATATATATATATATCAGTGCTAAAAAATGTACCCTAGCTCCTAGCTTATTATTGTCACTCGTGCACAACAGGGGTCCAGTACTGGAAATTCCACAGAAGAACCACATTAGGAAGAAGAGCCGCTCTGCTTTCTAAATTCGTAACCCACAATACCTTGAACAGCCCTATGCAAATAATTCGGGAAGCAGAGGTATGACTGATAGCTCTCCTGTTTCTTTTGCAGCCACCATCTTTCCAGTACCACTTGTCCACACCAATGTTCCACTTGGTGAAGTAGATGATATATATTTATATGTGTATATATACATGAGGTGTCAAAAAAAGTAATCACTCCTAGATTTGCGACCGTTATACAAATATATTGCGCCAAGAGTAAAAATCGATGTTTAAGACCCTAGCAGGTCCATCTTGACAAGGAAAACATCAATTTTTTCTCTTGGCGCAATATATTTATATAACGTTTTGCAAATCTGAGAGTGCTGACTTGTTTTTATACTGTTTTGTTGTGCCCCTCAGTAGATGGCTTCTTGAGGAGTGCTGATTCGCACAGGATTTTATATATATATATATATATATATATATATATATATATATATATATATATATATAAAATCCTGTATATATATATATGTCATGTGTATGTCATGTATATGTCATGTATATATATATATATATATATGTCATGTGAAAAAGAAAGTACATCCTCTTTGAATTCCATGGTTTTACATATCAGGACACAATAACAATTATCTGTTCCTTAGCAAGTCTTAAAATTAGGTAAATACAACCTCAGATGAACAGCAACACATGACATATTACACTGTGTCGTGATTTATTTAACAAAAATAAAGCCAAAATGGAGAAGCCATAAGTACACCTTATGATTCAATAGCTTGTAGAACCACCTTAAGCAGCAATAACTTGAAGTAATCGTTTTCTGTATGACTTTATCAGTCTCTCACATCATTGCGGAGGAATTTTGGCCCACTCTTCTTTACAACGTTGCTTCAGTTCATTGAGGTTTGTGGGCATTTGTTTATGCACAGCTCTCTTAAGGTCCAGCCACAGCATTTCAATCGGGTTGAGGTCTGGACTTTGACTGGGCCATTGCATCACCTTGATTCTTTTCTTTTTCAGCCATTCTATTGTAGATTTACTGGTGTGCTTGGGATCATTGTCCCGTTGCATGACCTAATTTCGCCCAAGCTTTAGCTGCCGGACAGATGGCCTCACATTTGACTCTAGAATACTTTGGTATACAGAGGAGTTCATGGTCAACTCAATGACTGCAAGGTTCCCAGGTCCTGTGGCTGCAAAAACAAGCCAAAATCATCACCCCTCCACCACCGTGCTTGACAGTTGGTATGAGGTGTTTGTACTGTCATGAACTTTTAACATTTAACATGCTAACTGAGGCCTATAGAGTCTGAGATGTAACTCTTGGGTATTTTGCCATTTCTCTGAGCATTGCACGGTCTGACCTTGGGGTGAATTTGCTGGGATATCCACTCCTGGGAAGATTGGCAACTGTCTTGAATGTTTTCCACTTTTGAATAATCTTTCTCACTGTAGAATGATGGACTTTAAATTGTTTGGAAATGGCCTTATAACCCTTCCCAGATTGATGGGCAGCAACAATTGCTTCTCTAAGATCATTGCTGATGTCTTTCTTCCTTGGCATTGTGTTAACCCACACCTGAATGCTCCAGACCAGCAAACTGCTAAATCTACGGCTTTTATAGAGGTGGTCACACTTGCTGATGATCAATTAATCAAGGGCATTTGATTAGCAGCACCTGTCTGCTACTTAGCATCTTAATTCCTATGGAAGCAGTAAGGGTGTACTTAGTTTTTCACACATGGCTTCTCCATTTTGGCTTTATTTTTGTTAAATAAAATCATGACACGGTGTAATATGTCATGTGTTGTTGTTCATCTGAGGTTGTATTTACCTAATTTTAAGACCTGCTAAGGAACAGATGATTGTTATTATGTCCTGATATGTAAAACCATGGAATTCAAAGTGGGTGTACTTTCTTTTTCACATGACTTTATATATATATATATATATATATATATATATATATATATATATATATATATATAAAGTCATGTGAAAAAGAAAGTATATATATATACACACAGTTAGGTCCGAAAATAATTGGACACTGACTTAATTTTCATAATTGTGGCTCTGTACGCCACTACAATGGATTTGAAATGAAACAACCAAGATACAATAGAAGTGCAGACTTTCAGCTTTAATTCAAGGGGTTGAACAAAAATATCGTATGAAACGTTTAGGAATTGCAACCATTTTCATACACAGTCCCCTTATTTCAGGGGCTCAAATGTAATTGGACAAATGAACACAATCATAAATAAAATGTTCATTTTTAATACTTTGTCAAGAATCCTTTGCAGGCAATGACTGCTTGATGTCTGGAATGCATGGACATCACCAAATGCTGGGTTTCCTCCTTTGTGATGCTTTGCCATGCCTTTACTGCAGCTATCTTCAGTTGTTGTTTGTTCGTGGGTCTTTATGCCTTAAGTTCTGCCTTAAGTTTTGTCTTCAGCAAGTGAAATGCATGTTCGATCGGGTTGAGATCAGGTGATTGACTTGGCCATTGCAGAATATTCCACTTCTTTGCCTTAAAAAACTCCTGGGTTGCTTTCGCAGAATGTTTTGGGTAATTTTCCATCTGTAAAGTGAAGCGCCGTCCAATCAACTTCACTGAATTTGGCTGAATCTGAGCAGACAATATATCCCTATACACTTCAGAATTCATCCGGCTACTTCTGTCTTCTGTCACATCATCAATAAACACTAGTGACCCAGTGCCATTGTAAGCCATGCATGCCCATGCCATCACACTGCCTCCACCGTGTTTTACAGATGATGTGGTTTGCTTCAGATCATGAGCCGTTCCAAGCCTTCTCCATACTTTTTTCTTCCCTTCAGTCACAGGTTGATCTTAGTTTCATCTGTCCAAAGAATGCTGTTCCAGAACTGGGCTGGCTTTTTTAGATATTGTTTGACAAAGTCTTATCTGGCCTTTCTATTCTTGAAGCTTATGAATGGTTTGCACCTTGTGGTGAACCCTCTGTATTTGCTCTCGTGAAGTCTTCTCTTTATGGTAGACTTGGATAATGATATGCCTACCTCCTGGATAATGATAGGCCTACCTTCACTTGGCTGGGTGTTGTGAAGGAGTTTTTCTTTACCATGGAAAGGATCCTATGATCATCCACCACTGTTTGTCTTCCTTGGACGTCCAGGCCCTTTTGTGTTGCAGAGCTCACAAGTGTGTTCTCTTTTTGTCTCAGAATGTACCAAATTGTTGATTTGGCCACTCCTAATGTTCGTGCTATTTCTGATGGATTTTCTATTTTTTTTGCAGCCTAAGGATGCCCTGTTTCAATTGCATTGAGAGCTCCTTTGGCTGCATGCTGTGGGTTCACAGCAACAGCTTCCAAATGCAAATGCCACACCTGGAATCAACTCCAGACCTTTTACCTGCTTAATTGATGATGAAATAACGAAGGAATAGCCCACACCTGTCCATGAAACAGCTTTTGAGTCAATTGTCCAATTACTTTTGGTCCCTTGAAAAAGAGGGGGCTACATATTAAAGAGATGTAATTCCTTAACCCTTCCTCCAATTTGGATGTGAATACCCTCAAATTAAAGCTGATAGACTTCACTTTAAGCCCATATTTAACTATAAGTTGAATTTATTTTGGTACACAGCCAAAATAACAAAACTTGTATCAGTGTCCAATTATTTCCGGACCTGTGTATATATATATATATATATATATATATATATATATATATATATATATATATATATATATATATATATATATATATATATATATATATATATATACACCTTGAGAAAGGTCCCATGTGTAGGTCCGAAACGTTGGATAAGATGTCTCACAAAATACAAATCTTTTTTGACTACCTCGTGGAGTGCTGCCTCTGATATTCGCTCATACGGTATCGTATTGCCAATTTTGTTCATACTGGATTTGCACCCACCTTGACTTACCTGACGGAGTGCCTTGTTCTCATTTATTCACTATATATATATATATATATATATATATATATATATATATATATACATACATACATACATACATACATACATACATACATACATATATATATATATATATATATATATATATATATATATATATATATATGGACTAACAAAACAAGAAAAAGCAGCGCCTAAATGGGTATAATTAGTGATGAAAATTATATGTGGTGTTAATATCAAAGTAACAATATAATTAGTGTCAGTGCCTGTGTATAAAACAATAAAAATATATTCAAATGAATAACTTAGGATTAGCGCAATACAATAATGTGCAAAAATAAAATAAAGTGAAAAACCAGTCCTTTGAAAAATAGTTCATCAATGAAGTTAATGACGTGGGTACAAGGGGTCTCCGGCTGCTCTCAAGTGGATGAACCACATCCTATGGAATCTGTAGAGGAGAAAGAGGAGAGAGCGCACGCCCCATAGTATAAAACTGTATATTTAATGATCCCCCTTTCCATCATTAAATATACAGTTTTATACTATGGGGCGTGCGCTCTCTCCTCTTTCTCCTCATATATATATATATATATATATATATATATATATATATATATATATATATATATATATATATATATATATATATATATATATATATATATATATATAGAAACAAATTTCAGCTTGCACTCAATGTACTCAAAAATATCAACAGGTGCCAGTCTCTAATAATAATAATAGAACAACATTACCATTCTCACGTCCGGTAAAGGAAGACTGCACTCAGATCAGTAAAGGCAAAAAAAATCTGTATTAGGCATCAGTACAAAATGAACAGGCCGCCCAATCCGACGTTTCAGTTCCGGAGTGGAACCTTTCTCAAGGGGGGTGCTTGAAATGAAACGTCGGATTGGGCGGCCTGTTCATTTTGTACTGATGCCT
The DNA here is from genome assembly GCF_040206685.1 of Ascaphus truei. Classification (NCBI taxonomy): domain Eukaryota; kingdom Metazoa; phylum Chordata; class Amphibia; order Anura; family Ascaphidae; genus Ascaphus; species Ascaphus truei. Next base: position 389,405,000 of record NC_134483.1, on the reverse strand, counting down.
AATACAGACTTTGTTTGCCTTTACTGATCTGAGTGCAGTCTTCCTTTACCGGACGTGAGAATGGTAATGTTGTTTTATATATATATATATATATATATATATATAATATATTATTTCTGCTTCAGTATTAAACATTCAAAAAGAGAATAAATATAAGTAACATGTCACTCCTGCTGAAGATTTCCTTTAAGGGAGTAAGGGAGACTATGCGTCTGCTCAAATGCAACCACCAAACAATTTGTGGCCCAAATGATTCTAGTAAATAATATTGAAAAGATGATTGAAAAGAAAGGCTACAGGCACACTGGAACATGATATTAACAAAATACGTTTGTTGCCTTATTGAGGCCACATGGCTCCAGTTTACACTTTTCTTATAAAGCAACTGTTGGCAAAACTGAGGCTTTCTTTCCTTGCAGCATAAATGCTGAGAGCTGAAAACAGGTCATTAAAAGTCAGGTCAGGTTTAAAGTAAACAGAACGTTTCCACGGTTCTTACCTTGGAGTGAGAAGGAACATGGAGAGCAGTGTGTGATTATAATTGGAGATAACTGGAGTCAAATAACTCAGGCGACCTGACAGAATTAAAATGGAACTCCAAGGCACCCCTCTATTGAAAAGCTGACCCAGAATACTTTGTGAAAGCCTTAGTCATATGTCTCTGTGACTGCATTATTGGCTGCCTAGGCCTTCATTGTAGTAACAAAGAGTCAACTTGGATAATATACCGTGCTTGGTTCCTAGAGAGCAAGAACTTCCCCGATTCATATAAAATATATTATTAGTATTTAACAATTGTTATTATTCAGTGCTGAAGTGGGATGCTTTAAAATGTTAGAGTAGAACTACTGTTTAATTTCCTAAAGTCAAGTTCTAAGAAAGGGGATTTATTTTTATATTGTCTCCACATTTTTGGTCCCTATAAAATGAATATGCAATATAATTGTTTTAATTGGTAGCCACTTAGAGCTGCGATCCAATACTGAGCAGATACAGTCGGCTCATGACAGATGTTTCTTTTATATTATTTGAATGATTTCGTGGGAGTCTGTTGAGCAATGGAAACATTGTATGATGCCTCTAAATCATGTTCAAAAAGTTTATCGTACTGGTGTCTCCATTATTGATTGGCATGCAGCAGAGGAAGATACCAGGGTCATGCTACTTATGCTCGCTTCAGCCTTCAGAAACACCGTTTATGAAACCAGATGCTTTCTGAAGCATGCCACCCCTTTGCATGTAAGTGCTTCCATATGTCTCTGCACTCCTGCTTCAGTTCAGTATAGTACCATGTGTTGTCATGGCAGTGGCCATGTCTGGAAGATCAGTGGTAATGCAGGCCACAGGAAGGGAAGGAGGAGGGACACCGTCTGACCTGACCACCTGCATATTTAGCCCTTCATCACTGAAAAAAATAAGAAAATGAATAATCAAGCCTGGCTGATTTCAATATGGGATGTATCCCATTACATGTGCTAGAAAGATCCGCAAGTATTACAACTGAATCCTAAAAAAAAAAAATCTGGGATTATATATTAAGGCAGTGTTTTTTAACTGGGGTTGATAGGAACTCTTCGGTTCCCCGGGCATCCCTGCATTTTCAGGTAATTTTAAAATTGTACCAAGTATACAAGAATTTACAATGCATCTGATCTCAGACATGCTATTAGAGAGGGTTGGTGCTCCTTAAAATGCATCTGATCTAAGACACACAATTAGAGGGGTTGGGGTTTGGCAAAATGTCACCATATAATTATAGGGTTCCTTAACCAAAAAAAGGTTGAACGCCACTGCATTTGTGTGTTGTACTGTGGCACCATGTGCATAAGTTACAATGGTGTTTGCCAATAAGAATGAAAGTTTGATCCTAAACTTGGTTATTTGGCACTTTTTTACAGGCACTCTTTGGCATATAAAGAGAGATGTCCTCAGGCGTGTCGACCCAAGTACAGATGTGAAACATGGAATAAATAAGTACAGGAAGGGACAGCGATGTATTAATAAAGGATCTTATCCTAATGGACACTTTAAGTTATACTTGTACACTTACAGATTGGTGTGGCTTTCAATCTATAAATTCATTTACAAATGGAGTTTCAGAGGTTGCATCAATTGGATGAGGCTAGGCTTCAGCTTATTCAGGATACTTGACTTAATGTAAACAAAAGAGAGAATATCATGGCACAATAAAGGTATTACACTAGGCTGGGTTAGAGCAATATTACACTCACAGGCAGCACATGGTAAATCAGCGTTTGTGGATAGCTTCCCAGCATGTGGTGACGGACTTCTTCCTCTTATATTGGTCCTGCTCACAGTTCAGGCGCCACGAAGTCCAATCAATTTTTTTCCTTCACCTTTGCACGTCCGCTGAGCCAGGCGGGGGAGACACGCAGCCTCTCCTTCCTTTCCTGTACCTTGTGCACAGCCAGGAGGTAATCAGGAGGTAATCTGATGATAGCGGTGTCTTCCGGGTTGCGTCCGCGTGGAACTTACAGGCCACTGTAGCACTCGTGACGTGTGGATCCCCCTTCGCCTAGCCTTCAGCTGACTGCCCCAGACACCGCTATCATCAGATCGCCTCCTGACCGTGCGCAAGGTACAGGAAAGGAAGGAGAGGCTGTGTGTCTCCCCTCGCCTAAGCATATGAGGAGACAGGCTCAGCGGACGTGCAAAGGTGAAGGGAAAAAATTGATTGGACTTCATGGCGCCTGAACTGTGAGCAGGACCAATATAAGAGGAAGAAGTCCGTCACCACATGCTGGGAAGCTATCCACAAACGCTGATTTACCATGTGCTGCCTGTGAGTGTAATATTGCTCTAACCCAGCCTAGTGTAATACCTTTATTGTGCCATGATATTCTCTCTTTTGTTTACATTAAGTCAAGTATCCCGAATAAGCTGAAGCCTAGCCTCATCCAATTGATGCAACCTCTGAAACTCCATTTGTAAATGAATTTATAGATTGAAAGCCACACCAATCTGTAAGTGTACAAGTATAACTTAAAGTGTCCATTAGGATAAGAATCTTTATTAATACATCGTCGTCCCTTTCTGTACTTATTTATTCCATGTTTGACATCTGTACTTGGGTCGACACGCCGGGGGGACATCTCTCTTTCTTGCTCACTTTTGTGGAGGGACATGGAACTCTCTCCTGGACTCAGGTAGCTGGACTTAAGTATACTATATATTGGACTCTTTACCACTTCGTCAATATATATTTAGTTTGATATATTTCACTGTATTGCACTTATCACGCTTCATTTTATATCACTAGGTTAGTGGTTAGCGCTCCTTCCCTCCCTGTTTTGCACTCTTTGGCATATGAACCAAAGGCATAAAACCCTCTTTTCCAAATAGTCAAAACAAGAAATATTCTGGATAACTAAACACGTATCTAAAAATGAAGGAACTTTAACGCATTTTCAAATTACACATCGACATTTCGCCAGCAGTTCTTTTCAACAGTAATTATATTAATTTTTTGTGTTGTCCATGCCAGATGAAGGCACTTTAATACAGTTTTTATTAGCAGAGCACATCTTGCTGTTTATAGTTGTTCTTAGGATACCTTTGGGTTGCTAAGAGAACAGGTGTGGGCAGGCTGGGATTTGAAGATACTATGAACATTTTAATATCATTTTATGGCATTAAGTATGTTGTTTTATTGACATTGATCTGCCAAAGGCATCACCACATTAAGTAACATCGTTCTATCTTTTCAGGAAGGATTTGAGGGATGGGGAGATTTGTTTCCTTAAAAATAACAGATTCACAATCAATCACCAGTGAATTGTGCACATTCCCAGCTAGTGAATTTGCCGCCAGCAGCCTCTGAATTAAATTACCTTGAAATGCAAAAAAAAAAAGTATAGAAAACAATGAATTTATTTTGTACTGTTTTGGTTATCTACACTAAACATATAATTTCAGGCAAGGAATAATAAAACCTACAATTCTATCTGTTCTGTAGGACAGAGCCCAGTACTGCACTGTGTATGATCATATCTTTATAATGTAAAACAAAATGTCATGCTCTGCAACATCACATTTTAACACAATACAGAAGTCATAATGGTGTTCAGGAGGCTGGGCATAATGTTACTAGGTGGTAATTTAAAAGAACTGCAGATGAGCTCATATTGGTATGGAGACCATCAATAAAAATATATATTCCACGTGTTAGTACAAAGATAATGAAGTATTCAGAATTCATCATTGTTTTTGGTAGTACCAGCCACTCTGCACTAAAGCAAATGGCAGTAGCAATTGCAAAAACACATGCATAGTTCAATGGACACGGCCATCTGTGTTCTTAGGCATTTTTATCACTATAAGCCATTGAAGGTCGTAAGGTATGTCATAGTGCCATAAGGTGTCTGGCTGCTTAGTACTGCTTAGTAAATATGATCCACGCCTTTAAAATCCATGATACTTTTAATAGTTTTTTTCCATTAACAAACACTAAATCTGTATACAAAACAATGGCACCTGCAAGAACCAATGGTCTCCTAAAATCTTACCAATAAAAATTCTGCTGTTAATGGAAAAATTGAAACCTGATGGTGTCCTTAACAGTAAAATAAATATGTTGATTTAATGTAGTTGCCAACACAGTTGGGAAGTTCATGGTTGGTTCAGAATGTAGTCTTAGGTTGACTTCTAGTTGCACAACGCCTATATGTGCAATTGTGCAAATCTTCCCACTGATATGACTGTTATATTGACATAAAGAAGACATCAGAGTTGATGACACTAGAAGAACTGTCAGGATCAAAAGATGTGTGCGTACAAAAAGCTGTTGGTGACAGAATGACCCACATTCTGATATCCCAGCCAATAACAACATTTTCTTCATGAACTAGTAAAGCTTCCTGTTGTAAAAATAGCATTGTCTAAACTAGTTCTTTATAACCATGGGAATTAAAAATGTTAAATACAATCATTATAATTAAAATACATAACAAAGTAAGAAAATTAAGTTAGCGTTGTCAAAGTTGAGGGATATGTATCATGTTACAAACCAGGGCATTGCAAAACCGATGAAAATTGTGACATTTTGCATGGGGAATAATTGTAGGGGGATGGGGTTGGGGTGGGGGGTGGTGGAGGTAGATAGAGAAATCTAATAAGAGAATGGAAAATTGCGCCAATAATAGGTGTATTTTTTTTTTACATTTTGCATCAAATAAATCTGCCAGATCTGAGGTGGCATTCACCTACACTCCTAAAATGATCTGTACCAAATGTAAGAAGCATGATGTATATGTAACATTGATACACATTCATAATTTATCTCTGTGTTTTGGAGTAAAGTGCTCCATCTTGTCACATACAGATGTTAGTTAAGAAGATTGTATGATAAGATTGCTTCAAGCTACAGTGTTGAGAAAAAGTTTGGGAATCCCTTAGGATTTTTACATATTTCACACATTTCAAACCTAAAATTTTATTAGATCTTCATCTAAGTCCTAATAATAGATAAAGTGCATGCAGAAAAAGATGACTGGCGTGGCGCCACTAAAAATATGTTATCAAACAATCACTGAATGGGTAATCAACCAAAAATGATAAAGATCAAACCATTAAGCAGTCCATATTTATGGAACCAATGTCCTGGATCCAGAGCACGCCGCAGGTAGTCTAAACAGTCGAGACTCAGGACATGGAGAAAGGCAAAAAAGAAAACATACATAGTGTAATATTGTATAACTATGACATGTATCTCAAAAGGATTATAACTGATGAGATGAAGATAGGATGATGATAGATTATCATGCATATTTGTCAAGAGAATATAGAAACTTAAAAATGTATTAAAAACCTATGAAAATAGCATTCTTTTCATGAAATTACTGGTAAGTGAATCATCAGTAATCAGTAAGTTTTCAGTGAATCAGTAAGTTTTCCTAGGAAAAATTGGAATTCTACTTACGACAAGCAGGTAATAAATAGGCACGTAGCATTTAAAGGAAGCTGGCATACCGCTGGCATGTCCTCCAAGCTCTCGTCGCTGATGGTGTCACCGTTGGATGACGCGATGTGTCAATGAGGCAGGATATCTGACGGAGCATCTGTTGCAGTGGACATCTCCTGAACTTCTTCTCCTCAGAGGCAGAGCAAGCATGCAGAAGCAGTTTCTGTGACATATGGCCTGACATTCTCCTTTAAAAATTTCTAATACAATGCAGAATTGATGGCTGTCAATGATGGCAAGCCGTCCAGGTCCTGAAGCAGCAAAGCAGCCACAAACCATCCCGCTCTCACCACCATGCTTGACGGTTGAAGTGAGCACAGTTTTTCACCAAACATAACATTTCTCGTTGAGGACAGAAAGTTCCACCTTTGACTCGTCTTTCCAGAGAACATTATTCCAGAAGTCTTGTGGATCATCTATTTCTGATGGGCAGCAATGTTTTTTTTAGAGAGCAGTTGTTTCTTCCTGGCTATCCTTTCATGAACAACATTCTTAGTCAGTCTATTTCTGATAGTTGAGTCAAGAACACTCACGTTAGCCAAGGTGAGAGTGGCCTGCAGATCTTTGGATGTTTTCTGAGGTTCTTTGGTGACATCCTGGATGATTTGCCGGTTTGTTCTTGGAGAGATTCTAGTAGGACGACCGCTCTGGGTATTGAACTTTCTCCATTTGTAGATAATCTTTCTGACAGTGGATTGGTGGAGCCCCAAATCCTTAGAAATTGTTTAGTAACCGATTCTAGACTGATGAGCATCAATAATTGCTTTTCTGAGGTTATCATACATGTATTTTGATCGTGGCATGATGTGTTTCCACACACTTGTATGTTGAAGACCAAACTCACCAAGTTTCTGATCTGTGTGGCCTCCCAAACTCACCCCTGGAGACATACCTAATTATTTAAATACCTGATTCTAATTATCCCCTTTAATTTAGCTGATAAAACTAGGGTTTCGCTAACTTTTGATCATACCCAGACTCTTAATTACTCATTGTTTGTCTAATTCATATAGCATTTTGTTTCAAAAGCTATGGAATTGGTTAATATTGGATAATTATGAAAAGACTGGGTTTGATTCAAGAAGATTATCATGGAAAAACTATGGAATTTCCGTAATTATCATTGGGGTTCACAAAAAATTTCTCGTCACTATACTGTAGATGAGGGGAGCGCAAACTTTTTTTCCTGCGATTCCCTGCCGGCAGTTCCCCTCTCTCCGCGCCCCCCCCCCACCCTCTTACCTCGGCTCCGGCGTGAGCGTCATGATGTCGCGTTGCCATGGCGACTCAGCTAAGAAGCCACTGGAGCCAAGGTAAGAGAGGTTTACAGAGGCCTTCTCCGCTTTCCCGGCACTTAATTTAAGTGCCTTCGGGAAGCGCGCGGGGCCTCTGTAAACCCCGCGCCCCCCGCAGTCAGTCTCACGCCCCCCTGGAGGGCGCACCCCCCAGTTTGCGCACCACTGCTGTAGATAACTAGTAGGCAAATAAAGTAAAGAAAGCAGTTCTGGGCATCGGATGTACATATTACGAAATCTCTTATGAAATATGATGCATCACTAACACAGTCATTTTAACCATTTTATAATAATATGTATTAATAGTATGGTGACAAGTCTTTTGTGCAACTTTACAGAGTGGGCTATGTATAAAGTTCTCAAAGTGTGCAATAAGATGTGTAGCTCCCAATTTCTTTTGCTTGAATTTGTGCATTTGTGCCAAGTGTAAGAATCTTGTTGAAGGGATTTTACGAGGAGAGGCCTAGCAAGAGAACTAGCTAGTGAGATAACTCGCAGTATTGATTTGGGAGGTAGAAAGGTGAGAGAGAAGGTTGTTATTAACTCTTTATTAAATTTTTAATGTTTATGTTTACACGTATCTATGTGTGTGTGTGTGTGTGTATACAGTATATATATATATATATATATATATATATATATATATATATATATAATATATATATATATATGTATACTATATATACTGTATACACACACACATATATATATGTATACTATATATACTGTATACACACACACACACACATATATATATATATATATATATATATATATATATATATATATATATATATATATATATACACTGTTGTATATATAAAGACTGAAGAAGTGGCTCAGTGAGTAAAGAAATCTGAAACCAATTACAGTACATTGCCTTTGAAGCAGTGGTCAGCAGAGCTGGTTTTACAGCAGAGTTAATTTCAGCTGCAGGGATCCTATAGTTCCTGAGATACATACTTGTAAATTTAGCACCAGTACTTCTGAATATTTAAATCACCCCCTCCCCCCCATCACGGGGGCCAATAGGAAGGCTTCCTACAGGCCCGCATAATGCAGGACATTTAACCGTCAATTCTTTCCCGTGGTTGGGGCGGTACCAGCGGATTAACGCAGTTCTGCTCCTAGGACCCCCTGCTTTCATCCATGTTAACAATTACTATACAATAGTTGCTTGATAGTTTTAACGCCTACCGGCAAAGATGACAGTACTGTAGTATGTAGATTTGCACATATATCTGGCAATTTTCTGGAAACTGGACCCTTAAAAATTTTGAAAGATAAAATATAAGCAAAGGTCATTAAACTCATTACGCTGCAGTAGCCTATTTAAAGAGGCAATCCAAGGCGGCAAATATTTTTGTGCATTTATATATATATATATATAAAGCAGGGATTCCAGAGCTGAACCCCATTAATTTCAGCTCCGGGGACCCTGCTTCCTGAAATACTTACCTGCAAATTAGGTACCTGTAGCTGCTCTCCTCTGCCCCCAGAGTTCACAATATGTCCTCTCTTCAGAGATCTCAGGTCCTGCGGGCCAATAGGAAGCTGTGATGTCATTGGTGCGGCTTCCTATTGGTCCATGTGATGTGGGAGCTTCAAACTTTAAATCCCAGCTTGCTGAGCCGAAGCAGCTACCAGCACCTACTTCGGAGTTAAATATCTCTCAAAGAAGGGGGTTCCCAGAGCTTGAATTAATAGCGTTCAGCTCCAGATACCCCCTGCTTCAATTTGACATTACAAATAAAACGAACATTAAAAAAATGTGCCCTCTTGGCTTGCTCCTTTAATGTGATGTTATCCAGGATTTACTCTCATAGAAACCATTGTGTTGTTTTTCACAGTCGTTATTGTTAATGATATGTAAATGAGCCTAAATAATATTCATATCCTATTCAGTAAGCTCAGTTGAGGCTAATGTTATGAAACAACTTATTAATTGTTGCCAAAAAAAGCCTTTAAAAACATTCTTTAACAGCACAGTATGTCAAAGTGTAGAGAAAAGCGGAGTTTGGAGAACAGGCAGTTACATCCCCAATCCCAAATACCTAAGACTGGCGCCTCGGGTCTCCATAGATCATTCTATAAAGATGGATGAGAAGTAGAGAGGGACACACTGCTCATTTGCATGTTAGTACCCAGAATCCCTGGCTGCAGTGGAAGCACTGTATGCTAAGCGATGACTGGGGAAAGACCGGGTGCAGACCTGTCTGAGACATGCAAATGCACCACATGTGGTATTTTTACTTACTGTACACTGTATGGTGGAAGGTGTTTGTCACTTTTTTTACCCACCACAACCTTTTTAATGTCTGGTTATAGACATGTATGAGGTTCACAATGCATAGCCAGCAGCCAACCTTGTACTGATGAGACATAAATGGTTGAATCCCTGGCTACAGCGGAAGCACCGCTTGCTAAGCGATAATAGGGAAAGACCCGGGTGCAGACCTGTCTGAAACATGCAAATGCACCACAAGTGTTATTTTTATTTATTATAAAGCAAGGGGACGGTGGGGCCGAGCACACCAACAAGCACTGCAAAAAGGTGACTGCAAAAGAATCATTTAATGACTGTGATAGTCAAACACATCCAACGTTTCGATGCTAAGCACCTTCATCAGCACCGAGACGTTAGATGCGTTTGTCTATCAGTCATTAAATGATTATTTTGCAGTTACCTTTTTGCAGTGCTTTGTGTGTGCCCGACCCCACCCCCTTGCTTACTTTGCTTTTTCCTTGACTAGGTGTTTGCCTGTAGCATCCATTCTATTTTGTTTCATTCTCCCCAGTCCCCGTTTCTCCTTTGGGCATCCCAATTTGCCCTGTCCTGATCCTCTTTATGCTGGACTTTACCGTATTTATTATAAAGAAAATGTGCATTTTTACAAATATATATCCTTAAGACCAACCGGTCTAAATACCCTTGTGGTGATGGGGGTAACAGTGTCATACGCAACAGGATTAGAACACATTACACTTCCATTCAGGGCGGCAGCTCTAGCAGTGAACTAACCCAGAAGCTGGGAAACTCCACTGTCACATACCTCTCAGGTGGCTGAGGTGTGCTCATTTTTATGCACAATGAACATTGTCCGGCAACCAGAAAGTTGAAATGGTCTGTTTTTAAAGCAACAATACTACTTCTCCCTCCTCCAACACCACCCACCCCCACCCCCCGTTCTTTCTTTGCTGTCTTTTTTTCTTACGTGTATATGTAAAGTATGTGACAATGTATAATTCTACGTTCTTAGCTAAGCTGGCAATCGTTTGGTGCTCCTGTTATATATCTGTAAAGATCCTGATTGTGTGCCCAACGTAATGGCCACCTTTCAGTTTCTATCAATCCTTCATTCAGTGTAACTCAGCAGCTACAATGTATTCTGATATTACTACGGTAACGTTACCTATTGTTACAGTTTACAGCTCAAACTGCTGGGAACATTGGCAACAAATTATCACAAACAGGAAAGTGTTACAAATATGTTGTACTGTTTAAGAAGTGGGCTAAAACATGCCATAGAAATCAAAGGGTGCTTTAAAACTGATTACAAATGGCATTAAGAGTTGGATTTTTTAATAAGTAACTATTATCTAATACAACAGAACTGAATTTTAAAAACAACAACAAGATTTCACATGTTTTGCTGCTTTAAAGGAAGATAGGGGAGGGGCTTTAGGTGTGAGTCATAGAGCTGACAAGATGCTGCCCTCAATAGCAGAATCTGTGGGTTCTAACCCTGTTGGGTCTGACACTGACACCCCCTTCATCACAAGGGTGTTTAGACTGATTGGTGTAATGTAAATATACTTTGTATAGACATTAGTGTATCTCCCAGGGTACCTGAGTCATGTTACTTTTTCAGCACAAGCATCTCTCCCTAATTTACTATCAGGGAGTTTTGAGGGGACATATATCCAATTGGAGAAACTATTCAGTAATCGTTCGCCACCATACAAAAGCCCTAAATCAGGCTTTGGAGGAAACGTGCGATTCCTTGAAATTTCTATCTGGGCTGCTTTCAGGTAGCGAGAAAAAACTGCAAGTTGTTTAGAAGCAATTTAGCCTTTTGCACATTTTGGAGCTACTAGAATACAGCGAGTTTGCAAAAATGTGATTTTGGTAATTCCACCCGCATTTGCAGTGCCAAAATTAAGATGCTTCTAAAAAAAAAAGCCTTTTTCACGCAGTTTGAGCATGTGAAAGGAGCTCGCAGAAACGCAAAACATGCAAATTCGCTTCGAAAGTGCACTTTAGAAGCAATTTGTCACAATTCTGAGCTACAAGAATAGGCCCCTCTGTGACCCACAGAGTTTCAAAACACTTTAAACAATTTCATTATCAGCACCCAGGCATTTATCTGTGTTAGGTCTGAACCACATTGAATGTGGGAGTGTGTGACAGATTACAGGTTCTTTAAAGGGAAACTTTTCAAACAATATACCTCTTTTCACATTGAACCTATGTGAAGACCTAGATATAGTGGCTTTTAATGAAGTTTGAGGTTAGTTTTCTATATATAAGCAAAGATTTATATTTGTCGATGTTTTAGGTTGAAAAACATTTTTAATTTCATTTCCCGTTATTTTTAAGAGTGCCATGTTTCTTGTATAACCAATATATAAGACAATCATCTTATATATTTCATACATGGTTTTTATATATTGATATGCTTTATTAGATTTTAAACATGTTGATGAATAAGAGTTGAACAGTATTGGAAGGTTTTTTTTACATTTGTGATCTATTTTTTTTTATTCCCTCCCCTGTGAACTCAAGTCGAGGCTTGGGTGCTCTAGCTTGAGACTGTCCTCCCGTAGTCGAACAAGTCCTGTTACTGCTCCCAATGATCTTCAGCCTGATGGCCTGGAAGTTCCGAGGGTTTCTTGATGCCGTCTTGTGGGGGCTCAGGGGTTCCTAAAAAGAGATTGCTTGGGTTCTGTGTGTGGTTCGCCGTCCTCCATCAGGGTTCTGGATGCCCTCCTCTTCTTTTCTTCAGCCAGAAGGTCCGCAACTAAGTCCAAGACGTTGATTTTCAGCTGGAGCCTACTCGCCCAGGTCGTTTTCTCACCGAAGAGAGATGGTGACTAGCCATGCATAACTGCATCTCCTCCGCACACACAAACACAAAGTAAATGCTATGTGTAAAGTGAGTGCACTGCTACAGCGACCATAGCAGGACACCAAGTGCTGCGTGTCTGTGCCGGAGCACCCCAGCCCCGATGGGCCGGGCGGGTTAAAAAATGTCGTCACCCCTTAGCCAGAAGGCCCAGGAACCACGTGAATGAGGGAAGCAAATCCATAGAATCCAGGGTCCAATGCTGGGAACTGTTCCACGTACAATTGTGTAGGTGCAGAAGGGCTAACCTTGCCCACAGTGAGCCTCACACAGACGGTACTGTACTAAGAACCCCCCTTCTGTGACTTCTCCTGCCGGGTGAATGGATCCAAGAAAGTTTGGGCTCATCCCACCTCTCGACCAGGCCAGGGGACCAAATGTGTGCCACTGTCCATCCTACTCCTGCCACAGGTAGGATCGACATTACACTTGATCTTAGCCAAAAGGTCGAGGAGCGATTTGTGATCTATTACTTTAAATATATTATGTCTTTCTCCACCGTTCTATAACACTAACCCCACTCCTTGTGTGTAGTATATTTTCTGCCCCTGCTTTCATAGTGAGGGATAATAATAGTTTTTGTGAGTAGGAGTATTCAGAGTACCTCTGGCACAATCGTTGAGGTATTTAAAATGTACTCTTACCATGGTAAAAGTGTGGAGGGTGTTGGGAAGAACCCCCTAACCAAGCGGCAATGGCAAAGCTAGTTGGGATTGGTAAAGATGGAGGATCTTGCGAGAGCGACTACGTGAGGATGGACGTGTTAAGTAGGGTCTGGTTAGAGATAGACAAATCCTCCTCCCCCCACCCCCAATCCGTTTTGCGGTGTCAAATCCGTGGATGGATTTGGCCAGTTTTAAATCCGTTTCAATCTACAGATTGGATTCTGCAAATCCGTCCAAGGGTTTTGGAATCTGCGGAGTGTATTGGTAATAATAATAAAAAATACGCAAAACGCGAATCGCCCTTTTTGAGATTGATCCGCTGATATCCGGGGACCAACGGAACCTGCTGATCCGGTGCGGATCCAAATCTGCCCAAAAAAATCAACCATCCCTAGGCCTGGTAGCATGCAGACACTGGTTATTTGCAAGGACAGCACACCGAGTCACCTTGCCATTATAATTTTAAAGCTGCAGACCAAGCAATATCCTACGTGTTTTTTTTTAAATAAATCAGTTCTGTACTATGAGAAAATACTTGTAGCATTTGTTTTTAAACAACTCTGAATTACATAATCTTCCCCACAGAACTTTGCATCTTTGGTCCTCTTCTGCTGCACCGGCATCCATTTAGTGAACCCCTGAGCCGAATCTTTGCCGATCGATTACAGGAGAATGGACCGATCGGCAACTTAGCTAATTATTTATCATTGTGCAGATTGTATTGATGCACAGATTAAAGGGGGTGGGGTGGGGGATAATTTAAAATAAACATCAGCTTGGACTGCTGCTTTCATAACGCTGTCTGTGAGTGTGTTACCTTGTTTTCTATCATTTTATGTTGATTAAATGGTGAATGTTTTTCTTTTGCATGTCATGTTAAGGAAATGGAAAACATGTTATAAAGATAACAAATTCAAGAGTAAACATCGTGATCAGACTTTTTTAAAATGCTTTTACCAAACATGAGTTAAATTGTGTCTTAATGTGACTTTGCTTAATTGAGCATGACTAGATATGTTTCCCACCCTGCATGATAACATGGATAATACTAATCCTGAAAGTCTTAGCAACCTTTGCATGAGAAGACAGAATATACAATTAGAGAGACACTCCCTGATATTATAAGGCCATATTGTCAGACAAAATAGACATTTGGCAGAGCTTCAAAATCAACAGTGCTGAAAAGTGTGTTTTTTTAATCATTGTAAGGCCTCTGACAGCAACATTTCTAGAAACCCGGGGAGCAGCAGCATAATGATTTTTTTTGTTGGAGAGAGCTGATGAAAAACAAGTGATTGCTGGAAATGTCTATGGTGAGCGGACAAAAGGGCACTAAAGCAACAAAGATGCTGATATGATCACACACTATGCAGCATATGCAGAGTGCCTATGTGAGTAACTGGCAGTACCTTCATGAAATAACCCAATCTAGCTTAATAAACAGAAGTTAAACGTAACAGCAGCAAGTTTTATCAGGGTTTACTGTAGGTGCTAATTATTAACCCTTCCAGTGCTTTTATGACAGTCAATTACTGCACACCCTTCTCTATCCCATATATGGTTGTTGTAACATCATAGGCATTTGCATGTAAGCGTGTCCAAAATAATTCTTACTGTGAAACCATAGACACACAGGGGTATTCAATATAGTCTTCCTTGGGGGGTGACAGCCCTATCATTTTTCTCAAACCCTAAAAATACATGCTTACCATGGAAACAAGGTTCCCGCAAAGCAGATACAGTACTATAGACACATATTATACAATAGTCAGGTAACTGATCAGTCACTACTATGTTCAGGTGTCATTTTTATACTGGCTCAAGGCCCTTGATCTTCTTTAGTATTGCAGATATGTAGACATTGCTAAGGCCACTGATTATGGGCTCTTGTTAAGCATTACTTGGCTTCAAGAATAAAAACAGAACCTCAAAACCAGCTGTCATCATTAACATGCTTTGTGAGGACTGTTAGTCCCCTATTCAACATAGTGAGAAATCATTAACACATTATTACTGAACCATTAATTTCCATTCACTTTAATGGGAGTTAATGGCTCCCTAACTATGCATTAACAACTTCTCACTGTATTGTGAACAACACTTCCACATCTCAGTATCACGGAACTTCCCATAGAGCCTCTCACACCCATACATTTCATGGCTTGGGCAAATAATGGCATGGCTAGTAGCATCACTATTCCTACCCCTCAATAGGCCCTATTTCTGTTTAATAAGTATGGTCCCAGTTCTTGAGCTGTGAGATTTTGATAAGTAGACTCATTATTACTGTTCCTTTCATTTTCATGTTGGGATCCATAAACATGTATAAGCATATTTACGCTCATACTGCATGTTCTCTTATATACGCAAGGGCTATAATATCATTTCATTTTCATTAAAGCAGCTGAAAATGGTACCACTTAGTCAACATGGAATTGTAGTCAACATTGCAATATTTACGAAATATAAAGGACTTTATTCACTAATTGACTTGAATGGCAGTTTTCAGCATGTTGCACTCAATCCTATTGAATAAATGCCTATATTTACCAAGCAGTGTTTTTCCATAAGACACCTTCCGGTCCATTTAAGTCGATCTTTAATACATAGCAAGAGTAATGTTGGGATCTCATGTGTATCTGGATTCCCACGACAAGACGCAAGACTGATTCAGAAGAAGAGCTGTTACCAATGGCATAAATCCAAAATAAACACACTTAGTTTAAACATAAATGGAATCCTTAGTTTATTTTATTTCCCATTCTTATTGAAAATAATGGCCAATTCAGGGCACAATACTCCCTTCCTTCTGCATTCATCATACTGTAGTGGATATTCACATAATGCCTACATGGTGCACCATTAGTATATGCATTTTGACAGTCGTTCCCACTCCAGCAGCGGCTCTAAGCAATTTATCCCAGTCAACAAAAATGAAGGCTTAGAAACGAAGACAATTCTTATTTAATGAATTCTCTGTAACATATAGAAATGACTGTTTAGTAGTATAAATATTAAACTTCTACTGAACCCAACAAAAATGAAGACAAATGTCTAAGGGCAGTCCTTCTTAATGCGAATACGAACTCATGATAGTAGATACTTCAATTGCTAAATATTTTAGCTAATGAGGACTTTAAAACAAAATAAAACAAGTATAAGTATCTTTAAATAATGATCAATGTTTTACTGGACTGTTTTATTTATGTCAGCCCCAAATTTAGGAAGTTTTTAACTACTCCCTTTTTTCTTGTGTACATCTGTTGAGTAGGACATAGCATTGCCCAGGAATACATCTCTTCATGTCCCCCTTTGCGGATCTGTTGAGTAGGACATAGCATTGCCTAGGAATACATCTCTTCACTTCCCCCTTTGCGGATCTGTTGAGTAGGACATAGCATTGCCTAGGAATACATCTCTTCACTTCCCCCTTTGCGGATCTGTTGAGTAGGACGGACCATTGCCCAGGAATACATCTCTTCATGCCCCCCTTTGCGGATCTGTTGAGTAGGACATAGCATTGCCAGGAATACATCTCTTCACTTCCCCCTTTGCGGATCTGTTGAGTAGGACAGACCATTGCCCAGGAATACATCTCTTCACGCCCCCCTTTGCGGATCTGTTGAGTAGGACATAGCATTGCCCAGGAATACATCTCTTCACTTCCCCCTTTGCGGATCTGTTGAGTAGGACAGACCATTGCCCAGGAATACATATCTTCACATCCCCCTTTGCGGATCTGTGGAGTAGGACATAGCATTGCCCAGGAATACATCTCTTCACTTCCCCCTTTGCGGATCTGTTGAGTAGGACAGACCATTGCCCAGGAATACATCTCTTCATGTCCCCCTTTGCGGATCTGTTGAGTAGGACAGACCATTGCCCAGGAATACATCTCTTCACTTCCCCCTTTGCGGATCTGTTGAGTAGGACATAGCATTGCCCAGGAATACATCTCTTCACTTCCCCCTTTGCGGTCCTACAATATGTCAAGGTCGATTAGAATTGTAGAATGACAATGACATCATGGGGCCAAGAGAGTCAAGGGTGTAGGAGGCAGTTACCAGACAAACATATGTCCTACTTGTTATTTCTATTTTCTCAAGCTCACACCTCGATATTTACAAAGCTGCTAGACATACACAGTATTTAAAAGCTACACCACACACAACTAATCTCTGATATCGCTGAATTATTTACCTTCTTTGAAATGTCCCTAAATTTCCTGATTTTAACGTTCTCCATGTTTATTTTTAATTATTTTTTTTAATCGGAGTTTATCAGTGTTAACAATGAAAAAGAATGGTAGATTTGGATTTGGTGTGTATTGATGAACTGGTTTTCAGTTCACGTGTTGCTTTTCTTTCCTATTTGTGGCTTGGCAGTTCATGAAGTGAACTCAACAAAAAACGATACTTGATTTCCATTTTTATTGCTTTTCGCCAGAAGTAAATTGATTGATCTGTGATGTTTTTCCAGTGTTTTGGATAACACTGAATACCAGAATCCCTAGATATAAATTAGATTTCATTTGTTAAAATTATATTCCAATTTCTGCAGGATGAGAACATTGGGGCTTATAGTTAAGTGCAAGCCTTTGGCATGTTCGATAGCATTTTTTTTTTTTTTTTTTTACTTAATATTTTGTTTGGCGTACAGAAAAAAAAATGGAAAGGGGATACAATTATAAAACAAAGGTAAAAATAACATTCAATGTAAAATAAAATAAATAATAAGTACATAATATAAATTATATAAAAGGAGTGGGGTGGGGTATAAGTTTTTGAGAAACGTGCTTAGGTGATCATGCTTATTTTCTTTTTCTTATTCATAGTAATAACTATAACTCAAGACTCGATGGTCAATGTCCTCTAGTCCAATAAGGTATAACAGTTAGCTCATTCGTAAACTATAGATTCATTAGATTTTTCTATCCAAAGATTCAATATCCCTAGAAACTGTTTCGGAAATATTGTTGGTCATGCTGGTTAATTTTTCCATCAACGATACACCCCAAACTCTACTAATAACGTGTCAGTAGCACAGTAGCATTCTAAACAATTTACTTTAATTCCTATGAATAATTTTATTTATATAGCACTAACATGTACACAGTGCTTTATAACATTAGAATAGGAGGTAAATACAATACAAACAATGAGGATAAGTGCAACAGGTAAATGACAAAAGGCTAAAGGAGACCCTGCCTGTAACAGGGACTTATCACTGTTTGAGAGAAACTGCCTCTAAATCCAGAGGCAGCTGGTTAATTGCAGAGAGGCAATTAACTAGACTCCACCTGGCCAACCTTAGCGCTCTAAGAAAAGTCTCCTGTTGGAAATAGGAGAGGGATTCCTTAGTTCACAATTGGGCTGACACATGAAAGCAGAGAAGCCTATACACAGACACTGTCTGGAGCACACAGGTGTACTGAGATCAAGACACCCAGACACCTATATTTCCTGGACACAGAAGACGCAGGAACCTGCCAGAGACTGACATGGAGGGCCACCTGCTTAAGGTACCTCCTGAGACTTTGGGGTGGTAGTCTGGTAATGGGAAGATCCCTCCAGTACTGCAGATGGGGTCCAGGGAAGTAAGCTAGCCTTACAAAGGGATAGGGGTTTGTTATTTTGTTGTGTTTGTATTTTTTGCCTGGATAAAGGAACAGGCAATAAAGCCAAGATATAATTTCACCCTAAAACAGTCTCCATTTGCATACCTCTGCACACATCTCTTACACTGCCCCATAGAGTATACAATCTAAGTGTTATGTTGGGAGTCTTACGGCACATTAGGAGTACAAGTGCATAATTAGAATTGCAGACAGGGGAGGTCAGGTGTATCTGGAGTTCGTTGCAGAGGCGTAAAATGTTTAATAAGATGCTTCTTTTAAGAGGTAGATTTACAGCTAGGATTTGACTGTGGAAAGTGAAGGTGCTTGATGCATATTGAGTTGGATGAAAGAGCATTCCACATATAGGGAGAGATTAGTGAGAGGTTTAAGACGGGAGAGGGCTGTAGAGGTAAAAGGTGCAAAGATGAGACAACCGTGTCATTTCCAAACATATACTTGAACAAAATACTGCTACTTTATATAAGAACTATAAGAACCTCAGGCTGCAAACATGTCAGTAACCATTCTTATTTCCACATTAATTACAATAGATGTAAGCGCACAGTATGAGAGTACTGAAAGTTGTCACACTGTAAAGACATGCATGCTGTCAGTCAGACTCAGTTTTCGGTAGCACTGTATTTGGATACTGTATCTGAAATTATGCCGTGTCAGGATCTCAATGTAAATGTTAAACTAATGAAAATAGAAGCAAATTGCTTCAAACTTTAGAAAAAAAATCTCACATTTCTTTCACACTCGGTATTCATTTCCATCCCTTTTTATGGCTTTTAGACATTATCGGCTATTCACTAGTCTCGTCTTTTACTGAAGGGTACAGTATATGTATCTTTGAAAGAGTAAGAAATATTGGCTTATTATTAGACATAAAATAATGATTCATGTTCAGATTATGTTGATTACGTGATGTTGATTTATTTCCCATCCCTGTGAATCACAAAGATAGTAACACAGCCTGCTTTGATCTCCTGGTTTTCAAAAGCATACCTGTCATTGACAACTTCTTTAGCAAGCTGAGAAGGCGGTCAGCCAAATACAATGAGGATTTCTTTTTTGTTAAGCCTGTGGCTGCAATGTAGGAAAATATTAAGATATTAGCCTCCTAATGACAGTTATGTGACAAATGGGGAGAAAACTAAAGGAGGAAATGAATAGGAGGAACGAAGGGTGTTTAAAAAAGGTGAATGACGAATGAAAACAAAGTAGCAGAAAGAGGGGAAATAAGAAAGTCAGACAGACAGTAATCCGCCATAACAAGGGGTATAATGCAAGAAGTATAACTTGTTTGGATACCCCCTCCTCCCTAGTATGAAACAATAATAAATATGACACACTTAAGTTCTCTCTGTTGAGAAAGGTGACAAAGCATTGTTAGAGAATTCCCAAATGTACAACCTTTTCCCGACATCCATCCCCTTTTTTTACATTTCAAAAACCAATGGGAAAAGTACAGAGGGGAAGAAATTTTGTGTTACCTATTACTCTTTGTTATAGAGCCCCCCAACTCAATAAGCATGGCCTACCTGAAAATAGTACATGAGTTCTAGTCACTAAGGTAAAGTAGTCATGGTTGATTATTCAAGCAACTCAGTGGATAATGATCAATCAACTCAGTGGATAATGATAACAATAAACAATGGCTATCACACTTTATTAAATAGACCCCAATAGATCACAGTGTGATCAGATAGGTCTTTTAGGATCCAACAGAATGACTCTTAGTGGACTGATAAATTGTTTTGTTAGATTACAGGATATTTGTATACAGTATGTTAATGAGTGATCACATTTTTACATATTAGGGCTATGTCTCATGGTCTCACACAGAATGAGGTTAAGTTCACGGTGTGGGAGACCCTGAGGCCTTAAACCTATCACAGATGTAATTCCCCCATCCCCAATGTCATGGACTCCACCTCCTGCATCACTAACCCTCCTCAATCTCACTGGCCCTGTGTGACACCCATTCTCACACTCCAAAGTGAGGGACCCTTGAAAGCTCTGCATTTGAATATGCATCCGTCTGTCTGTCTGTCTGTCTGTCTGTTGCAGTTTTGAACACCTGCAGTGTTTTTTTCACCCTACTTAGTCATAATATATCCCTTTTACTGCAGGAAGAGTCATCAACACATTGCTCAACAATGCATTTCACACATTTTCACCCTCACAGTGGCTAGACAATTACGACATGTGTTTGTCCTTTTAAAGTGACAACTGGTGACGTGTTTCTATTTTGCATGGTGGCGTGTGTTCAAAACAACTTTTCTTCCTTCCCTTAAGTAACACTCAGGAAATAGCATTATTTTTAAATCATATTGTGCAGTGAGTTGCAGGCCACTTTGGCATTAACAGCCTCAGATCTAAGGTACACTTTTGCACGGTTTGAAATGTGACAGAAGCACATTGCATTAAACTTTGTGAAAGAGGGATTTACTTTGATAACAAGCATCTCAGCGTAATAATAGGAGATACAGTAGCAATATTTTGCATCCCAACCGTTCTATGAAGCTTGTAACACTATCATTATGAGCAGTGGTTGACAAATCACCAAAAAATCTACTCGCCACACAAAAAAATCTACTCGCCACCTAGTACCAAACGTGTGCTGCTTGGGCCAATATTTACTCGCCTGGGGGTTAAATCCACTCGCCCGGGGCGAGCAAATGTATAGGTTTGTCGAACACTGATTATGAGGATATGTCCACCGATCAATGAAAACATTTCATTTACTATGTTTGATTTTGATAAGAACCGTCTTCATGGTAGGCTCTTTGTTTTTGCATGTACAGTATTCCTGTGTCATCTGTTAACTCAGCGGTCACTGGTTTTATTTTTTTAATTAACCAATCCGAGCGGTCATAAGGAGCTATTGTGCAGTCTCCTAATCCCCCCGATCCCAAGATATTTGCTTTTGCATGTCAGTGTCTGATATGGGGGGGGGGGGAATGTTATGGCTGCCCGGCCCCCAATAGAAAGTGCAAAGTCATCTTCCGATGAGGCTGCGGCTTTCTCTTGAGTGGCAGAACAAACCTGACTCTATGTCCATATTGGGTCTACAGGTTATATCTCAGGAACCAGAGGATCTTCTGTGGTAGGGGCACTGAGGATTAGCTCTGGGGGACCCCCTGCTTCAGGTAGTATTAGAAAGAAAACCAATTCACTGCTGCTTTAAGCTGCACTGTGGTCATTATGACAGTAAGACAGTGCATGGTTTAGTCACCCTGAGCTTTTGTGAGTGCGTCCAACCCCTGTAATGTGAAAGGTGATAGAGTTGAATTGCATAGGAATGCGCAACTATGGGTTTTGCTGCCAAATACTGTACGTACCTGTACCCAAGCCCCATTGCCACAGCATGCCTCTAAATGATCTCTGTTTCTACAATTTGGCAGTTTGGTTTAAGAGAGACAGGCATGTTGCTAGTGCTGGCATGCACCTAAAGTCTCATTTCTAAGTAGGATAGAAAATACTGGTATTCAAAATATGTATGTAGCCCTCTTTCCCTGTGACTAAAGAGACTACTCGTGCTGATTACCTGTCAGGCGTACAGGAGGCCTGATCCTCCGCCACTGGGAGCCTGGTGTGATCACGTTCGTTGGTATGCAGCGCCTCCACCTGCGAGAGATCCTAATGCAGTAGGATAACCTCAACAGGAACCCACCAGTAACAGATAATAACACATATACAGTATGGCTAACTTATATTTGCTGGCATATAACTGATAACGTTAGTAAAAGCAAGGCCATACAAGGCCACACCCACACAATACTCCCACAGTGTAAGCCCATCGCCTGTGAGGTTCCCCCAAAGTAATGAGATGCCTTGGGCACCGAACCACCCGATGTCCACAACAGCAACCCCACCCCAAAGTGTGTGACAGTGCTGCCCACAGTGTGTATGCACTTTGGACGGTACTTTCGTGGTCTTAGTCCAGACCAGGCTGGCTTGGTTGAGGGTTTGCCGAACCGCCACGTGTCCCAAGCCGCTCGTTGATCCTCAAGCGTCCGGTCCACCTCTGAGGGGGCTCCCTTTGGAGGGTGTCCCTTTTAATAGTCTCTGATAATGGAGAGGCCTGGGTCTGGTCCCTGACCACAGGCCGCAGTCACCACGTGGCGTTCGTCACCACCGTGCAGTGTCTCACTATAGCAGTAACTGGGGAATTGTCCCTAGCTATGGGCCTTCTCTGCAGCAGCCCCAACCTAATGTGAATCAGGGCCTAGCTGGGGCCTATTGGGGAGATCTGGCCTAGTTTCAGGGCCACTGGCACCTAAGACACTACCTGTCTCCTTGGCATACTGCTCCCGATTGGTATGGTCTCTTAAGCGCGTCAAATGTATCTTCTCTACTACTCCATGATCCTGGGAACCCTATTGGCTCTGCTGGCCCATGTGTTGTGCAGCCCCTCGATCTTCTGGGAGTTGTAGTCCCTCACGGAGCCTATTGCTAAGATGGCCACCGCTGTTGTGAAGCCCCTGCGCATGCACAAGCTTCCTAATGTCGCTGGGACCCTTCTGTGCATGCGTGATCAATCCAAAATGGCGGTGCACTGTACCAGCTTCCGCCCGGAGCCCTGGAGCGTCGGAGCTCTCCTTTCACGGCTCGCAGCCTCGCACTCCAGCGATGGTGGCACCCAGTGTCTCCCTACAGCCTCCCCCCCCCCCCACGCGCAACTGAAGCGGAAGGTAAGGGGATACCTGGGACAAGGGGGGACCTGGCTACATGTACATAGAATTCACCTGGAGATCATCTGGAACTGAGATGTAAAGTGCTGTTGATGGCAATGATATTCTAAATATACAACATGATACAGGTAAAAATACAAATATGCAGAACAACAAACATGCAGAGTCTTGTATGTTATACTGACTAATATACAGTCCAACATGTAATAGTGTCTAGTATCATTTACATTAAGCAAGAGATTTTCCTGCTGTCGGGGAGAAATTTTATGAGCTTTGCAGATGAGATACATGATGGCTATTAAGTTCAGCTGCTTTATTTCTAATTAAGTCTAAAAAGGTATGCAACAGGCCACTACCTGTATCAGTTTGCTATGAAAACGTGTGATCCCAAACTGTGATCATCTTCCCAGCCTGTAATGTTAATCCTTTAACGCCTTCGCCGCTAGGAGGCACGTGATATGCATATGCTGCAGGATTTCAAGTGTCACAAGCACCCGATCGCCTTGGTCGGGCTGATGCACGTCCTGATGCCACATACAGAACATGAGTGTATTCATATTGCACTCACTGCTCTCCAGGAAGGGTGAAAATGCGGTGACATTATCTGAATGTGACAAGTGACCACCGGCGTGCTAGCCCCTGTGACATTCAAGGATTATTGTAGGGGTACTATAGAGGTTATGGAGGAAATCCCTCCTGAGACAAATACTAATGGCAGTGACAAGTCCAACAGGTTAAATGTAGATGATGGACACCATTTTTCAATATGTATAAATACTTGAAAATAAATATGTTTAATACTTCCATAGTAACCGCATGTTTTGGAGTCTTTTTACTATATTTAGGTAATCCCTTTTAATAAGATTCCTTGGTAATCTGTTATGTTTACAGGTAAACTATTGATCCCGACTTGTTTTCTTTCTTTGTTTTGGCTAATGATGGTAGAATTATTCATTTAAAGAGATACAGAGGAAGTGCAGTAATTACCACATAACACTGGAAATACATGGACCCAAAGAAAATAGAATTATGCACATTTTTACACAAGTAACAAATAAGTCGAAATTGTACTTTGGGGGGACTAAAAGGGTCAAGTCAACGGGTCATAATAGTGTCTTCCAGCACCAGATGGTGTCTTTTGGTATAGCACCTTGTAGTAAATATGGGCCTGGACCATTCTAAGGCTGCGTCCCCGCTCGCGCTGACCGCGCTCATGCTTGAGAGCGGTGACGTCACCAGCTCTCCAAGCATGAGCGCCGGGTGTCCTGTCTATTTTGCAAGTGCGCGCGTGGGGGCATATTGAGCGCGCTTCAAACTCTCTTTTTTTTGTCTCACCAAGCGACGAGCTTGGGAGAGCGTGCGTGCCCAAGCGTGAACGGGGACGGGACAATTTAAATTGCAGGAACTAAACTCAGCAAGCACCGCGCAGTCAGCACTAGCGTGGATGCAGCCTAAGGAAGCTGATTACAATGCTAAGTTATTTTAAAAACTCTTAGTCCCACTATGTGGGACCTCTTAAGAATAGAAATTGGGAAGACGGGTGTCTATTTTTAGTAACCTCTAACAATTCAAAGAATAAAAAGACTTTCACAGCACCATTCACAAACAAGTATAGTACTATGCACGTGATACATAAAGCTTGGCCCCCTGCAGACGCACTTACCAGAATGCCCTCCTACTGTCTCTGTACGCCCTTCCTACCTACCAATTAGATTGTAAGCTCTTCGGAGAAGGGTCTCCTCTTCCTAGATGTTACTTTTATGTCTGAAACACTTAATCCCATGATCTGTTATTTATATTATCTGTTATTTATTTGATTACAACATGTATTACTACTGTGAAGAGCTATGTATATTAATGGCGCTATATAAATAAACACATACATATATGCATCCATGAATAGCCTGAATATGACCATTACCGACTAACCATTTTGTATTAGGAATGAGATTTCTTACAATCAGCAGAACGTATCATGTGAAATATAACATCAAGGTGTGGCTAACAGGGCTAATCAAGTGCTTGAGTACAAATATTGTACATGTTTGTATTGCAACTGTGTAGATATTGCTGTAGGTGACTACTGCAGATGTCACAGCCTTAGTCATTACCAATGTATAATAAATCATGACTTGTCTTCAGATGGCAAACTACCCCTTATGTCAGCTTTTTTTCTCTCACAAGTTTCAGTCATTCTCCTACCTCGGGCTGCGTGTGGAAAGAATACAATGTCTTGTTTGTGCAGGGTAGGATAAAAAGCTGTGTTACACATTACAGACTCTACAGGAAAGGCGAGGATCTGTCTGCATGTTTCCAGATTCTGCTACTGTAGTTGGGAAAGGTATTAAGCCAACAGTAATGTTAAAACAATTATAAATCCCACTGTAAGACTTGGATAAAGGGTTGAAAAGCTGTGTTGCTATTTGATACATTAATGTGCTTTTGATTTTTGCCTCTGGGGCCATTGTGATCTGAGGTACAGACATCCTACATTTGGTACATTCCTTCTTGCACTTTTACTTTGGAATGGAATATTTCATTAGGCCGTACAGTATGGTCGTGTTTTTCATGAACCTTTTCATGCTACTAAGACCTAATTAATATTACAGTTGAGGGGTATTTTTTTTCTGTATGTACCTAGGTTACAAATATAAATTCCCAGCATGAGACATGACAGCCCTGGTTATTGCAGTAAACTACAGTAAGCATTATGGTGATAAATATCTCCAGTTTGTTTCTTACCCTGATAGTCAATTACTGTTTTGTCCTCTGTAAGCTATTACTCAGTTTGTATAAACATTTGTAGTCCCCTGTCCTGTGTAATCAGCATCATTCTGTGAAAAGGATTCAAACTTCTGATAATAGTGCTTCAAAGGCTGGTTAGATGACAAGAGCATGCAGAGTGCAATTGGCTTGTGGTAATAGTTTTAAATTAAAGCAAGTACATTGAAAGCTCCTCATGCATCACAGTGACAAACTAATACATTATCAAAAGGATGTTCATATATCATGTTTTTCTTCTGTTTGCCCCTTGTTACATTGTAAGACACAGACGAGCAACAATGTTAAAAAAAAGATAAGAAAGCGAGCAGAGTACATCGGCAAACATATATCTTTAGGTTATATACTTATTATGTGCAATACATTAATTAGGTGACAGCTAGATAGAAAGCTCCTTTGTTTGTGCACCCTGCAATTATCAAGGCCATACTAGAATACTCCTCCTATACTAAACCTTTGACTGTCTACTTGAATTCACTTCTTGCTTACTTGGGCTGATGGTTGCTCTGGGAAATATTTCCTCTGTGTTCGTCATATTAACAGTGAACAGTTGTCACAGGCATGTTATATTTTCCACTTACCTGCTAGCAGTTTCACTGAGCTATAATGACACCACTTAAAATGTACATTGGTTGAGGAGTGAATGTTATTTTCAGTAATATTTTCCAAGCATTTAGTATAATTCTGTTTATATACTGCAGTTGTAATCATGTACTTAGCATTTTAAAGAATGTTGCATATGTATATATAGATATAGATAGATATGGCAAACGGGATGTGCAAAATAGCAGTAACCTAATATAGTGATGGAAATGTGTCTATATATGCAGCCACAATGTCACAGCTTATACGCACTAACCAAAAATAGAAACAATAGGGGGAAAAATCACAACGGATTCATTACTATGTCCATATAGCCTTGATAGGGGCCTATTCTATTAGCCTTGATGAAATCGCTGCTAAATCCCAGGTTTTGCATGTTATCGCCGGAGGTTTTGTCAGTTGAGTTATAACGCTATTCAGAAAGACTCTGAAGCCATGCGATAGGAAAATGCCCAAACCGTACTATGAGCAGCGATGTGATCTCAGCCTCTCTCAAACGTTCTCACCTGTGCAATCTGCTGCGATCTGGCCCAGCTGCATAGAGAGCTGCACAAGGAGGGCCGCCTCTCCCTGCACATATCTCGCCAGCGATCGCAGGGTTTTTATAAAAAAAATGAATACTACTCTATGTGAGCAGGGGGTCTCCGGAGCAGAACCGCGTTGATTTCAGGTCCAGGGACCGCCTGTTTCCTGAGATACAGGCCCTGTTATGGGGTGCCGGTATATCCAATGCATTTAAATGTCCCGGTCACGTGACGCGGGACATTTAAATGGATAGGAGATACCGGCACGGGGCCTGTATCTCGGGAAGCAAGGGGCTCCTGAAATCAACGCAGTTCTGCTCCGGCGACCCCCTGCTCACGTACACCAGTATACTTTTTTTTTTTATAAAAGCAGCATCATTACCATAGCAGCTAGCCGCTGAGGCAATGAAGGGGTTCAACTTTAAAAGCCTGTTTATTGGGGCAGAGGGGGTAGATGAAGGGGGTAGTAGCCCCAGGGTGGTGGTTAGGCCTGCAGGGAAGGTTGCGGGAGGAGTTAACCCCTTCACTACCATAGCGGTGGAAACTGCTATGGTAATGAAGGGGTTAACCAGTCCCGCTACCCACCCGGTAGGCCTAAACATCCACCCTT
Organism: Ascaphus truei; assembly: GCF_040206685.1. Taxonomy (NCBI): domain Eukaryota; kingdom Metazoa; phylum Chordata; class Amphibia; order Anura; family Ascaphidae; genus Ascaphus; species Ascaphus truei. The sequence continues at coordinate 389,377,099 of NC_134483.1, read as the reverse complement.
GGGGCAATTACCCCCTTCACCCAATCCCTCTACCCATAATAAACAAAAATAAACACAACAACCGTACTACCCACCTCCTCTACCCCAACAACAACCCCCTCCCCCCCCCAGCACATACAGTACAGTAATGGGCAAAGTTACTATTATCCAGATATGGATAGTAGCTCATTTGCCTATTCTAAATAAAACATTAGCCAGCCAGCATAAATAAAGTAGATAAAACTTCTACATACCCCTGCCATGATTTAGGGCATCCTCATCACCATACTCCAGGTCCATGTCCTCCGTTGGCAGCAAGAGTAAAATACAAAATACAATCTAATGGCCCATAACCCCTTAATCACCTTAGCGGCTAATAACCTCTATAGTAATTAAGGGGTTAACACCCATCCCCTGCTACCCACCTGGGAGGCCTAACCACTCACCCCAGGTCCACTATACCCACCCTTTATCCATTGATTGGCACAGTGGTACATCATACCCATATAATATGGGCACGATAAGCTAATATAGCAGTCAATGGCCAACCTATAAAAAAAATCATCAAGCACAAAAATACACAACAATTAAATAAATAAACAAACACCTAAACACCACAAGAATAAAAGAACTAAAAAGCCTAAACTACACATCAATAAAATTAATCTAACTTCAAAACAGCAAAAGAATAAAAATTATGATATCCCAATACTAGAATACAATTAAATAAACACTTAACCAACAAAGCAATTAAAGAAATAAAACCGCTAACCAATCCTAAAATGTAATAAAAACAAGCCATCCAAATACATAACAATTAAGTCAAAACAATAAACATAAAAAGAAAAAATATCAATAAATTTGAAATATGCATTTGTTGGCAAATGCATTGTTTGTCACTGCACTGTATTTATCTGTACCCTAAAGGGGCACAGATAAATACATTGGCAGTCAATGGGCAAGCAAAAAACATAAAAGAACAAAATACAATTAAAAAACCTTAAAAAAGACAATTACATACATTCAATATTTATCTTACCTTTAGAATTCATCAACCTCCGAATCCCGGTGTAACAGGAAGCTCTCGACTCGCGCCATCATCCACCGCAATCCGCCTCCATCCAGCTATTGGGGGTAGAGGAGGTGGGTAGTAGTGTTGTTGTGTTTTTGAATATTTATTATGAGTAGTGGGGGTGGGTGAAGGTGGTATTTGGCCCTTGGTGGATGTTTATACCTGCTGGGTGGGTAGCGGGAGAGGTAAACCCCTTCATGCTGGTATTTATGTGTATCAACTCCGGAGACCCCCGGCATCAATCCGATGCAGGAAAAATGCATTTTTTTTCTAAGTCCCTCTCTCGAGCCCTTCTCACTAGCTCACGCCAATTTTTTATGGCGAGAATAATTTTGGATAAAATTGCAATTCTAAAGCCTCAGTAAGATAATCGAGACTACTAGAATTGCTTGATTTTCCAAAACGTGTGATTGGGGGCTTATCGCTGCACATCGTACGGCGTGTTTGAGCGAGAGGCAAAAATGGCGATTAAGTGCTTTCGCCGTGCACTTATCGAGGCTTTCTACAGCTACAGCTTTTTTTGGCCGATGACTTCTGAAAAGTCTCGATAAGTGGGTTATCGAAGCTACTAGAATAGGCTCCTTAGTGTCTACGTGCGCACGTGTGTCTCCGTGCGCACGTGACGGACCATATAGACTCACGCATGCCTGCAGCCCCAGCGATGTGTGAACTGAGCTGCAGGCGATGTTGGAGGCGTGGCGGAGGCATGGCGGACGATTCACAAAGCTGGTTTGCCCTCATTGGCTGAACCGCTCATGTGTTGCGAACGTCACGCACCCGAGCTTGAAAAGACAACATTTTCAAGCGTACTAGGGGCGGCCTCATAAGGCTGACTATAAGCTCAGCCTAACATTGTGCCTGTGTCTTTTTCACATATATATATTGAAATATTGAAATAAATATTTATTGTAAATTAGTAAAATGAATATATTGAAATGTAGAAAAAAAAATCTTGCACCTACTGTGTATATACTTATCAGAAAACACAAGTGTGGTTTTCAATATTTTTCTAATTGATTAGTTAAATCCAAAAATGAACTATTTACATACAGGTGATTAAGTATTGTAATGTTCGTGTTGAAACTTCACAACACAAAGCGGGGACATACCGTACAGGCTGTAAATTACATTTTGATAACAATGTCACGTGGACAGGCCAGATGTCATCCAAGCTCACCTCATTGGCGTCCTTGGTTCCAACGTTCTCTGTGTATTACTCTCCACTCAGATGCTCATCTATTGAACCACAAGGGTTGTTTGGAGTCTACAGTATTGATGAACAATTATTTCTTTTCAATAGCTTGAACTTGTGACATGCTTCACCAGTAGTTGCAGTTCTTGTAATCTACAGCTCAAACAAGAGTTGAGGTGCTATTGTATTGAGTATAGCCCGGAGGATGTCATTATATTTTGTTGACCCAACTACTGTGTGATTACTGCCTTAGTGAAAATGTTTTTATAATCTTTTTACCATTCATCTTTAAGTGTCAAAGGATTAAACGTTTATCTAACTACCTGATAAACCTTTAGAGGGTTGTACCCCTGTTCTCATTGTCTCTCATTCTTGATGTTTCTCACAAATCTTATTTTCATTTACCATTTTTGCATGTACATGCATGATTAGTTGGCTGTACATCCAAGGTATGCGCCATTCTCGCTTACCAAATGATCTGTTTTTGGGGCTTTATCTGCCCTCTCTAATTGCTGGATAATTTGCAATATAAGCCAATCAAAAGGGAGGGTTCTCATCCACAGATATTAACTATACAATACACCATTTCCTGTTAAACCAGTCATGTAGGTCTTGGGTAGACTGGTATTGACTGCATCTACATCATTTGGATGTTGTCTTAACTCAATGATTGACTTGTCTACTTCTGACACAATAAGTATCACTTGACAAAATTACTATTGCATTGGGTCCATTAACTTCAAAAGGAGAGTCATTTTTATAAACAAATAACAATGTACGCAGCAGGATACACACTATTAACAGGCACAATACAAAAACTGCCCTAAAGATTTCATAATAAAATGTTTTTCTTCTGTCACAAACTTGATCTTTTATTCAGTTCACTGACTTTCCAAGGTAGTGTCATTACGACTATGCCACTTTACCATTCATATACACTATATACATGGGCCTACTATGTTAGATTAGGAGTAGCAGTTGACATGAACCTTCCTTGCAAAGTGCTAAAATCCCCCCACAATGAGTGGTTGAAATGCGATGGTACGAGGGGTACCTCTACTTCCATATATTAGCAACCTCGGAGTAATAGAACGTTTTTTTATCAACAAACTAATGGTTCCATTTTCTTTTTTAAAGAATATTTGGAGGGGGGTGGATTCTCCCTCCTTTCTATTTTCTAACCATGACTATTGTGTAAATGTTTTGGAGATATGGTGAGAATAGATTTTCCGCTATTGTAAATACATTTTGAATGTGTTGGTGCCAGGCACAGGACCACTCCTGTTTTTTAACCCACTCCAACCACTGCAAGTAATTGTGCTAGAAAACCATCATCATCCGTGAGGAGATATATTCTAATATAGGGTGGGGAACTGCAGTCCTAAAGGGCCACCAGCAGGTCAGGTGTTAAGGTTATCCCTGCTTCAGCCCAGTTGGCTCAATCAGTGGCTCTTTAGGACTGAAGTTGGCCACCCCTGTTCTAATACATTGTCCAAAAAGTGAGTTATGAACAAACATCAATAGTTTGTTTAATTAAGGTTTGAACACACTGCATAGGTTTGGCTATATACTGCTGTACTCTGTATGATGTTGCACTAAAATATACAGTTGCATCTGTATAGTATAAGGGCAGGTCCATACTGCATTCGCCCGCGTGGAGGCGTGCGCGTCCATGACGTCACCCGCGTGAAGCGGGTGCGTTTTCCGGACATGGCAGACACGCTGTCGGGGGCAAGCCCCCAGGGGCCTCTGTAAACCTACTTACCTTGATTCAGCCGGCATCTGCAGACGCGTCGGTCATTTGACGTCACTTTGCTATGGCAACGTGACGTCATGCCGTCCAGACGCCGGGAATCAAGGTAAGGAGGAGGAGGGAGGGGTGCGCACGGAGAGGAGGACATCCGGCACGGAGGCGCAGGGAAAAAAGTTTGCGGGATGCAGGACAAAGAAATCAGGAGACTGAACATAAGAGGGATGTGAGAAGCACTTCATAAAATTGCTCTTGCATTACTTTTTCTTCCCACACAGTAGCCTTCATTGTCAGGACAGGATTAGTTATGTTGTTGCTAAATAGTTTGGACCTTAACTCATTGGAAGTATCACAACCTTCATTTAATGTGTGAAAATATGTCATTGCAATCCAAAATGTGACTAACAAATAGTATATCTTCAATATATTTGGCAAGGCAAAACATCTAACATACAACAAAAACTCCTATTTTTAAATAATGTGATCAGAACAATGTTGCACTATAATAATATTGTGGCTTTCAAATGTGTATTTTTAAGGCATGGGTGATTCTGGTGGCTCCTTATGAAAGCCCCTCAACATAATCCTTTGCTACCAATACATTAAAATCTGAGGTAAATCTGGTTCATAGAGTATATAGCTTGAATGGTTTCAGGCTCCGAGAGGATAAGAGCAGGAAAGAGTAAATTTACTTCTGGAACTGTGGCGGTTCCATACGAGAGGAGCGAACATACTAGAAATATATCCAAAGGAGATGTTGATTCAAGGGGGCATTGACCTTAGATGTTACAAATGGATTGAGTCACATGGGGAGGAAGCACTGCTGTGACAAACTTTGTTAGTGGTTGTGAGGTGAAATGGGGGACACATTCATCGGACATGGCAGGAAATCACATATCAAGCTCTGGGTGGAGGAAAGACATTGATGAACTTGCTTTGTGAGAAGAACGTGATCTGTCGTCCCAACCCTCCCCCCCACCATATTAAATGCAGGCCTTTTAGTTATTGAGTGACTATCTACATATAATATTTGTCACCATTCATAATACAATTAAATAATGGCTCATCCTACTTTATATAATCTGCATCATAATTACAGCCAAATACTGTAGTTGCTGCTCAACACCTCCATCACTAAGTTTGGTGGCAGTTTACCAATAGTACAGCTTCGTATAAGTCATACGTCTGAACATTTTATGGCAACGACCATTAAGAATAAATATTCAGTGAAATATGGCATCGGCCTCACAAGCCTCATTTGGTTTGAAAGTAAAGGAGACAAAAAACAGATATGCTCATTCTGGCAGCAAGAAGGATTTATCAGCAAATGTTCCTATAACACTTCAAGATGTTATATAGAAGCTTTGGTTGTTGTTTGTTCATTGGTCCTTTCCAGAGACATTTGTTCAAAATGAGTATAGAATTTTAGCAGATATACCTTGGGAGATATAAAACTACTTTATTATAAATATAAAGGCACAGACATTCGTTCAAACATTCAGTCTATCATTTTAGCAGATTTACCTTCAGATATATAAAACTACTTTTATGATATATATAAACACAGACATACACACCCACATACACACACACACACACATACACGTGTAAAAAAAAATATATACAATATATATGTGTGTGTGTATGTATATCTGTGTTGACCATGGTTGAAAAGAAAAGCATACTTCTACAACAAGTCCATTCACTCAATAATACTGAAGGGAGGTTTGAGGAAGAGATCTGTTTATACAGTTATTGCAATAAACAAACATCCCCAAATTAAGCTGATCAAAGCAATTCAGAATAACCTTTTTTATACAATTTCCTTGCACTTTTATAAGGGCCTTTCTTTACCAATCCCCATAAGTGAATGAGGACTCTAGTAAAATACATTATGACTCTCTCTCTCTCTCCTTTTCTCTCCCCAAACCCATACTTCAGGTTCTGAATGGGAGTAACGTCTCTCTTCTCTCTCCCTCTCTCTCTCTATACTTCAGGTTCTGAATGGGAGTAACGTCTCTCCCTCTCTCTCTCTCTCTCTCTCTCTCTCCATACTTTAGGTTCTAAATGGAGTAACGTCTCTCTCTCCCTCTCTCTCTTTACTTGAGGTTCTGAATGGGAGTAACGTCTCTCTCTCTCTCCCTCTCTCTCTCTATACTTCAGGTTCTGAATGGGAGTAACGTCTCTCCCTCTCTCTCTCTCCCCATACTTAAGGTTCTGAATGTTAGTAATGTCTCTCTCCCCCCCCCCCCCCCTCTCTCTCTCTCCTCTCTCTCTCTCTCTCTCTCTCTCTCTCACTCTCCTTCTCTCTTCTCCTCACTCGACTCATCTCAGTACTCTCTCTATCTCTCCCTACTCTCCTCTATACTTCAGTCTGATCTCTCTCTCTCTATATCTATCTTCTCTGATGAGTACATCTCTCTCCTCTCTCTCTCTCTCTCTCTCTCTCTCTCTCCATACTTCAGGTTCTGAATGGAGTAACGTCTCTCTCTCTCCCTATCTCCTCCTCTATACTTCAGGTTCTGAATGGGAGTAACGTCTCTCTCCTCCTCTCTCTCTATCTCTATACCTCAGGTTCTGAATGGAGTAACATCTCTCTCCCTCTCTCTCTCTCTCTCTCTCTCTCTCTCTCTCTCCATACTTCAGGTTCTGAATGGAGTTAACGTCTCTCTCTCCCTCTCTCTCTCTATATACTTCAGGTTCTGAATGGGAGTAACGTCTCTCTCTCCCTCGCTCTCTCTCTCCTCTCATACCTCAGGTTCTGAATGGGAAGTAACGTCTCTCCCTCTCTCTCTCTCTTCAGTCTATTCTCTCTCTCTCTCTCTCTCTATACTTCAGGTTCTGAATGGAGTAACGTCTCTCTCTCCTCTCTCTCTCTCTCTCATACTTCAGGTTCTGAATGGAGTAGTAACGTCTC